>NC_069504.1:626685595-626823095 GCF_027579735.1 Bombina bombina
CTGAATATGCTAAGTATCGAAAATAACATTTGCTAAACAATAGTATACGTGTTTGTTGATAACTTTGAAAATAAATGTTAAAGGGACATTATACACCTTTTTTTTGTGTGTAAAATTTGCGCTCTGTGCTACATTCTCTAAAAAAGGCAAAATTTTTAACCTAGGGTTTCAATTAATATGGGTCGACTTGATGGTCCTTTTTGCTTCTTAACTACTTTCAAATTCTATGTTTCTAAAGGTCTGCAAATTGTCTAAACAGAAAGCTATTTGATTTGCAGCATTTGTAGGTTAAACAGTGATTCTAAGGGGCCTATCTATCAAGCTCCGAATGGAGCTTGATGCCCCGTGTTTCTGGTGAGCCTGTAGACTCGTCAGAAACGGCAGTTATGAAGCAGCGGTCACAAAGACCGCTGCTCCATAACCCTGTCCGCCTGCTCTGAGCAGGCAGACAGGAATTGCAACAATTCAACCCGATCGAGTGCGATTTGGTTGATTGACACCCCCTGCTGGCGGCCGAATGGCCGCGAGTCTGCAGGGGGCGGCGTTGCACCAGCAGCTCTTGTGAGCTGCTGGTGCAATGTTAAATGCAGAGAGCGTATTGCTCTCCGCATTTAGCGAGGTCTTGCGGGCCTGATCCGCACTGTCGGATCACGTCCGCAAGACCTTTGATAAATAGGGGCCTAAGTCTGAGTACTTTACTTATAATGGATTATAATGGTCATATAGTTTCTTATTGATGCAGTAAGTAATTCTATACTTTGTAAGGTCCACGTCTTGCTTTTGAGTTGAAGGATACTTTTGACAAATGCTGTCTGAACTTTTTAAAGGAACCTTAAACATGTAACAAATACTATATATAATGATGAATTTGCAAAGATTAGCATTAGAAAATGATATATAATGATGAATTTGCAAAGATTAGCCTTAAAAAATGTGTAGATGTAATTATATTACTTGTTTAAATTTTGAAGAAATAAGTGTAAAGTTTTAGTCTCCTTAAAGTTATCGCTGCTTACAGGTTGTAACCTAGGTTTAAACGCCTCTTCTCTTTATCTTATTCTATCTCTTCTCCTTATAAATGAGCTTATAAAGTAACAGTCTCCGTGTTTAATCGTGATAATCTCAGCTCAAATTTGTGATTTTGCAATAAAGTGGCATCCCTTTTTTTTCCTTTTCCGAAGAACGATTACAAGGGGCTAAGTTCTGCTAACTGAAACATTAGGTTAACAAAATAATTGTGTGTATATATATATATATATATATACATACAGTTGTGCTCATAGGTTTACATACCCTGGCAGAATTTATGATTTCTTGGCCATTTTTCAGAGAATATGAATGATAACACAAAAACTTTTCTTTCACTCATGGTTTTGGCTAAAGCCATTTATTATCAATCAACTGTGTTTACTCTCTTTAAATCATAATGACAACAGAAACTACCCAAATGACCCTGATCAAAAGTTTACATACCCTGGTGATTTTGGCCTGATAACATGCACACAAGTTGACACAAAGGGGTTTGAATGGCTATTAAAGGTAACCATCCTCACCTGTGATCTGTTTGCTTGTAATTAGTGTATGTGTATAAAAGGTTGATGAGTTTCTGGACTCCTGACAGACCCTTGTATCTTTTATCCAGTGCTACACTGACGTTTCTGGATTCTGAGTCATGGGGAAAGAAAAGAATTGTCAAAGGATCTGTGGGAAAAAAGGTAGTTGAACTGTATAAAACAGGAAAGGAATATAAAAAGATAGCAAAGGAATTGAGAATGCAAATCAGCAGTGTTCAAACACTAATCAAGAAGTGGAAAATGAGGCGTTCTGTTTGATAACATACTGCATGCAACTTGCCATCAATTCTGACCAAATTTCCTGTGCCTTTGTAGCTTAAACATCCCCAAAACATCAGCGATCCACCTCTGTGTTTCACAGTAGGAAAGGTGTACCTTTCATTATAGGCCTTGTTGACTCCTCTCCAAATGTAGCGTTTATGGTTGTGGCCAAAAAGCTCAATTTTGGTCTCATCACTCCAAATGACTTTGTGCCAGAAGGTTTGAGGCTTGTCTCTGTGGTGTTTGGCGTATTGTAAGCAGGATACTTTGTGGCATTTGCGTAGTAATGGCTTTCTTCTGGCGACTCGACCATGCAGCCCATCTTTCTTCAAGTGCCTCCTTATTGTGCATCTTGAAACAGCCACACCACATGTCCTGTATTTCACCTGAAGTGATTTGTGGGTTTGTCTTTGCATCCCGAACAATTTTCCTGCCAGTTATGGCTGAAATTTTAGTTGGTCTACTTGACCGTGGTTTGGTTTCAACACAACCCCTCATTTTCCACTTCTTTATTAGAGTTTGAACACTGCTGATTTGCATTCTCAATTCCTTGGATATCTTTTTATATCCCATTCCTGTTTTATACAGTTCAACTACCTTTTCCCGCAGATCCTTTGACAATTCTTTTGCTTTCCCCATGACTGCTTTTGCTTTCCCCATACACACACACTAATTACAAGAAAACAGATCACAGGTAAGGATGGTTACCTTTAATAGCCATTCAAACCTCTTTGTGTCAACTTGTGTGCATGTTATCAGGCCAAAATCACCAGGGTATGTAAACTTTTGATCAGAGTCATTTGGGTAGTTTCTGTTGTCATTATGATTTAAAGCTTAAATGATTAAATTCAGCTAAACACTAACCATGAGTGAAAGAAAAGTTTTTGCGTTATCATTCATATTCTCTGAAAAATGGCCAAGAAATCATAAATTCTGCCAGGGTATGTAAACTTATGAGCACAACTGTATATATGCATACATACATACATACATACTCAAATGGTGACTTGGCTTCTGTGCTGATACAGAATTAAATTATCTTACTATACTTATTTTCTTGAGGATATCTATAGAAGCATTAAAGGGATACTGAACCCAATTTTTCTTATTTACTCCTAATTTACTCCTATTATCATTTTTTCTTCGTTCTCTTGGTATCTTTATTTGAAAAAGCAAGGAATGTTAACTTACAAGATGGCCCATCTTTGGGCCAGCACCTGGGTAGCGCTTGCTGATTGGTGGCTAAATGTATCCACCAATCAGCAAGCGCTACCCAGGGTGCTGAACCAAAAATGGGCCGGCTCATAAGCTTACATTCCTGCTTTTTCAAATAAAGATTGCAAGAGAACGAAGAAAATTTGGATAATAGGAGTAAATTAGAAAGTTTTTTAAAGTGCCATAAAGTGCATGCTATATCTGAATCATGAAATAAACAATTTGTGTTCAGTATCCCTTTAACCAGAACTCTCTTTGGTTCTATTGGTGCGTATACATTGATCCCATTCTTCTGGAAGGCACAGGAGAGCCAGGACTTGCAAGTGGCTGGATATATGTTCATGATCCCGATGTGTCCCTAATTAATTTCTTAAACTGGTCTATGGTTCTTTGCTAAGAAATTTAGATGAGTTAATATCTCAGTAAGAACTGCCTTTGTTGCACAGCATTGTTTTCTCATGACCTCTCTTTTCAACAGGAAAAGGAAAAAGAAAAAGAGAAAACAAAGGAAAAAGACAAAGATACAAAGGAAAAAGATAAGGATAAGAAGACATTAAATGGCCATCTGTTTAGCGCTACACAAATAGTGGGTGGCATAGCATGCTTCAACTGCACAAAACCTTTACCAGCTAAAGACGTGTATCTCTGTGCAAGTAAGTCGCTACTTATGCTCTCATTTCTTTCTGCTAATCCGTTTAGTTGATAATTCTTCTGCTTTTTATGTTTGTTTATATCAAATGATTTCTTAACACCAGCACAATTGGATATTTCCCCTTTATTGCTGTCCTTTTGTTGTTAGAGATTGCAACACTTACCATGCAGTTTCACAGCTGTGTGCAACACAGTCTGCTTTTTGCAATGCATTTCCTTCAGATTAGTCATGGTATTGGGACTTAAAGGGACATGGTTCAGATAGAGCAAACAATTTTAGAGACTTTTTAGTTTACTTTTGTTATAAATTTTACTTCTTTCTTTTTGTATCCTTTGTTGAAAAGTATACCTAGGATGGTACTAGATCAGCAATGCAGGATTGGGACTTAGCTGAACACATCTGGTGAGCCAATGACAATGACTAGCTCCCAGTACAGCACTGATGCTTCTGAGCCTCTCTATGATTTTCAACAAAGGATATATATATATATATATATATATATATATATAAAATCTAATTTGCATCATTCTCTTTGTATCCTTTGTTTAAAAGCATACCTAGGTAGGCACAGGAGCAGTAATTCACTATTGGTATCTAGCTGCTGATTGGCGGGTGCTCATGTATGCCTTATGTGTTCAGCTACCCCTCAGTAGTGCATTGCTGCACATTCAACAAACGATGCCAAGAGAATGAAGCCAATTTGATAACAGAAGTAAATTGGAATGTTGTGGTTTAGGCACACAGCTTTCTAAAATAACTTACTAATCTCATTGCATTACTAAAAATACAGATTCATTTTATATGGGAACTAGTACTAAATCAATACGACATGATTTTACTGCACATTATACTACAATAATCAGTGGTTTCAAGATAAATTCAGTCTTTCAATATTTAAAGGTTTTTTTCACAACATTATTCTGAAGGAGCACACTAACTGCTATCACCCTTCATTTACAGTAGGTGCTTCTAATATTTTGTGCACATGGTGATATAATGCTCGCTACAGTATTCATGTTTGATACCACAGATGCGTTTTTTCACTCTAATAGATTTTTTTTAGGGGGTGCATGGATTAGATAGAGCATGCAATTTTAAACAACTTTCCAATTTACTTTTATCATCAAATTTGCTTTTTTTCTCTTGGTATTCTTTGTTGAAAGCTAAACCTTTGTAGGATTAAATGCTAATTTCTAAGACCTTGAAGGCCGCCTCTTATCTCAGTGCATTTTGACAGGTTTTTTTTACAGCTGGATAGCTTTAGTTCATGTGTGCTATATAGATAACATTGTGCTCACTACTGTGGAATTGTTTGAGTCAGCACTGATTGGTTAAAATGCAAGTATGTCAAAAGAACCCGAGATAAAGGGGCAGTCTGCAGAGACTTGGATACAAGGTAATCACAGAGGTAAAAAGTATTTTAATATATCAGTGTTGGTTATGCAAAACTGGGGAATGAGAAATAAAGGGATTATCTATCTTTTTAAACAATAAAAATGTTGGAGTAGAATGTCCCTTTAAAGAGACAGTTTACTCAAAAATGTTCTCCCCTTTCATTTGTTCCCAATGATCCACTTAACCTGCTGGAGTATATTAAATTGTTTACAAGTAGCTCCTTTACCCTTATATTGGCAGTTGATTTAGCATGTGGTATCTTCACCTATTCTGTAAGTTTGTGGCCGCAGGTCCAATCTATAGATAAGCTTTGTAAACACAGCCAGCAGAAGAAATTACACTCCCAGTGGGATATAGCAGAGATAAGGTAATAAAATGTTGATTTTCCATTATTCTCTCCAAGTACTGGTGATTGTTTTATGGACAGATATAAGATAAAGAAACAGCTATATGTGCACAATGTGATACAGTAATGAGCTTCCACATTTTTGAATGCACATAGTAAGCAATAACAGTTAATACTTGAATTTCAAAAGTTCTAAATGCAAAAGTGGTGTTTCAGATTGCGCACAGCAACTTGTAATAGGATTGCAATGAGCGCACTATAACAACTGCCTCTCATTGAAAGTGTAGTGCATTCTGTAAATGTTTCTGGTGCGTGAGAAATGCTTTGGTTAAACATTTGCCTTAATTAAAATTAATTGTAACCAACAACATGTTATACCCTTTTGTGTGTTATTTTTGGCCAAAGACAAAATAACTCACCGCCCATTATCTATTGTAATCTAGACCATAGTTTGCAAGCGATATGTTAAAATAAAATGCTCTAAAGAATTTGAATATTTTAGTTTTCACTAGAGTCTCTAACTTTTTTCATGCAAACCTGGTTTAACACGTTTAAATGTTTTTTTCTGACTGATTTGGTTTAGTTTAATTTGCCTTTAATTCAGCAGCTTGTTAAAATGTGAATATTCTTTTTTTTTCTATATTAAAACACAAAGACCTTTGTATTTGTCAATAGGAAATACCTGTCTAATAACCACCTTCAAAGTCTGATTTCAGGCATCTGAACTGTTTATATAATTAGAATATTAAACTGTAGTTTTGAATGGCATAATTTTAATGGTGTTTATTCTGCTTGTAATCTAGTGTAGTTTTATAATCAATGCTGGAGTTTCATGAATAAATGTGTTCATCATAAAGATAACATTTATACAAGATTTAATTACTATGTAATAGTCACGTTTACACCTGCATTTTGTTTTTCTGGCTGTGTGCCAACTGCTGTGTATTTTTCACACAAAACTGCACGTGCTTAGTTTAAGAAAAAAAACAAAAACCTTCTCTTACACTCCCTGATAAAACTATATAATTGGTGGTGGATATATATCCTTTTATAACTGGTGTAGCTAGAAATGCCGCTACCTGTGCATATCCCCTTCCCCTGCCTGGGTCAGTTCGGTTTCTACCTATGGAGTAAGGTAGGCAGAGATAAACTAGTGGTTTTTTTCATAAAGAAATAATGCAGAGCTTACAACTATTGCACAGTTTAAGAGCACTGTCACTGCTGCAGCAACCGCACACATTTCATGCCAATACCACCCGCAATAACCTAGTGAATATTCCCCTCCATTCAGGACCTGCACACACAATACCTGTGACCCTTACACATCAACAAATCCTGACAGACATCCAAAAAATATCGGGTTTTCTACTGCACAGCTGCTCCCTGACTCTTGTCGAGCATCACCATACACTGAGATATAATATATATATATATATATATATATATATATATATATATATATATATATATAGAGAGAGAGAGAGAGAGAGAGAGAGAGAGAGAGAGAGAGAGAGAGAGAGAGAGAGAGAGAGAGAGAGAGAGAGAGAGAGAGAGAGAGAGAGAGAGAGAGATACACATACATACATACACTATACACGCACACACACACACATATATATATATATATATATATATATATATATATATATATATATATATATATATACATACATATATATACATATGGGACTGGATATGAAGAGTATTTCCCCACATACACATACGTGTACACACACACACACACACACACACACATATATATATATATATATATATTTCAAAATGAGAAAGAGGCACACTCATGTCTTAATAAACATAATTTTTTTACTTTATTTCTTCTTAAGTAAATTTTCAGTCACTTAAGAAAAAATAAAGTAAAAAAAAATGTTTATTAAGACCTGAATGTGCCTCTTCTCATTTTGACGTTTCTATCTACCTACCATAGAGAGCACCCAGGCATTCCACCATATCAGTGCTGGGAACCCAGAAATATATAAATATATATATATATATATATATATATATATATATATATATATATAAATATACACATACACACACACACGAATATATGGAAGTGGAGAGTATTTTGCCATTTTATGCCACACACAGGGCCGGATTTCCCATTAGGCACAGTAGGCATGTGCCTACAGGCGCCTTGCAGTGAGGGGCGCCTGCCTGTCAATAATAAAAAAAAAAAAAAAAAAAAAAAAATTTTTTTTTTTTTTTTTTTTTTTTTTATGAGGGCATTTATTTTAGTAAGAATTGTGCTGCCAGGTGCCTACAAAGTCGAGTGTTTCATTGGGAATATGTTACAGCAGTTGAGGGAGCCATGAAGGAGAGAGGGGCAAAGATTAAAACTAAACCCCTCCCATTGAATTTCTAAATTCTAATTTTAAACACATTTGTTGACCCCTGGATTACATATAATCTACAACATTCCATGTTTTCCTTTGAGAGCAACATCATATGATATTTATATTTCAGAACAAAATAAATGTAACATCTGTGTGTGTTTGTACCAAAAATATCAGAGTTTACAAGATTTTTTTCCCTACATTTTATATTTTCTTCCACTGGCTGCACAGGTTGTTGATGGTGATGAGCTTGCATGCTGCTAGTTTTAATATTGCTATTGTTTACACAAAACTGTGTTTGACTCCAACAAAATGTTAAGCACATAGTCAAAGTCATCTCCAGAAAAGCAATACACTAATGGCTTGTCAATAAACATGTCCTATGAGCCCATCTGGGTCTGCACAGATGTGTATTGCTGTCTCAGAACTGACATTGACTATGTGTTTAACTCTTTTGCAAGAGGCTAACACACTTCTCTGCAAGCACTAGTGCAATAATAAAATGCCCAGCAAACTGTCACATTTGATGTCCCTTTAAATAGGGTTTTCTTTAGAATATTTTGCATTAAAAGTTTAACATGATTTGTTTTTGTTATACATAATAGAAATTGTATGGCCATTTGAGTCAAGTGAATATTGATTTTTGGTGTAGCTTCCATTACAACAAATATTGCAATTGGTGTGTGTATTTGTGTATCTCCATAAAAGGGAAAATGTAATTTTACATCTAATATTTATTTTTAGTTGTCCTAAATAATAATAAAAAAAAGTCCTCATTTTTTCCACTTTTTTCTAGGGGGGGTGGGGGGGTGGGGGGGGCGCTTCAGGTTTTTGTGCCTACAGGCACCTGAGATGTAAATCCGGCCCAGGCCACACACACACACACATATATATATATTTATATATACATACATACACACACACACATTTTTAGGGAAATCCCTGTTTAGCACTTTGATGGTGCCATTTACATTCCTTACTGCTTATATATCAACATGCTTTGCACCTCCTCCATTAGCTCTTTGTTGAAATGACACTATGCTATATTCAGAACATTAGCTGATTTCCACAAAAGGCAGCCTTTTCAGTGGTTCATATGACAAACATGTGTAGGAGTATTTAAGTTGTTGGTTAAGTAAGTACTATGGTTTTGTCTCTTTAAATGTCTCTATGTGTTTAAGTTTAACTGAAGCTGTATACTTATAGGTTATACTGATGTTTCACCTTTACAGCTCTTCTTTGTCAGTTTGTTAAATATTTTTTACTTTCTGTCCAACCAAGTAAACTGTTAGTCGTTTCTAGCTGTTCCTTTTTGTCTTCAGACACGCACTAATTTGTAAAATCTGTACTGTCAGCAACATCCCAGGGAGATCTCACACTTCCAGGTGCTGCTTGGTACCTGGGAAGCACTCAGTGCAAAAGGGAAGTAATAACTTACCAGCTAGTGCAGCATTGTGACGTAACTCAGAAACTATTTTTTTTTCTGATACAAGTTCATGTAAATGACATAGATAAGGCAGAGTGCAGGGGAATTTTCAGCGAGATGTGTAATGTTTTTCATCATGACTACACATAAGGTATGATTGTTACAATATCTTCTGCTGGGGTCCTGCTGGTTTGTGATCATGGCTATTCAATACCTTTTCTAGGATATCTTTTTAACAGGTAACAACAAAAACGTTTGCTGTAATGATTAGTTCTTGATTATATGTGGTTGCTGTCATGATGCGATTACCCAGTTTTTTTTTCTTTCTTTCATTTTATGGCTTTATCTCCACTGGAACATTTACATGCCTAGTGCGGCAGGTTACAAAGATATGTGTATGCTCTTTACTAAGAGTAACTTACTCTGGTATGGTGTTTGTTGTTTATAGTTTAGTGCTTTTACATATGTAACTCAGTAGGTTATAGAGTAGTGTGATTCTGCCAAGCATGGCTGCATTATGATCTATACACATTAAATATTTTACTGCTGTTATAATTATCTGATAGATAAGTCCCAGAAGTGTATTTTTTTCTGTCAGTTTTAACATTTTAAATACCCAGTAGCATATTTTATTGCCTCTCTGTTACTGGAGGCAACTATGAGGCCTGTGACAATAATCTGCTACCTCCTGAGAGTTACATTGTAATTTGGATTTGCTAATGGACAGATTATTATATCTTTAATGCCTCCAATTTAGTCCTGAAATCTTAAGTAGACTTTTTGTTCATTAACTGTTGTATTTCACGTTATTATACATTAATTGAATTACATATCATATTAAATAGAACGTCTTCAATCAGATGGACTTTTTTTTTAATATTCTAATCAACGTGCATGAAGCCTCTTTCGTTAAACAGAATACTCTGCTTTTTAAAATCTAGTTCTAGGTGAAGAAATTGTACATTCTATTCAAATGTATCATACTTGGCTGCCAAAAAAAAGCTAAAGAAACATAAGCAGCTTGTGTATCTGTGTTGCAACAATGTAATTTTCCTACACATTTACCCTTTTAGCAGTGCAGCATTTGTTTATATAGAGCATTGATCTTTAGGGTTTCAGGATCTGCCAGGGTTTCTTTCAAATGATGTTGTACAGTATTAGGGCTGAAGGGGACTAACTTGCCCATGGGATATTTAGTGGTGAGACAATATTTGTTTTAATATGGTCTCTATTTTATATTTATTCTCATTTTATTTAATTGTGTTAAATTTAAAGGAGTCTACATAAACAAATTTATGAAAGAATTTTCATGAATATCAAAAGTAGAACAAGGCTGTCTCAAAGCACAAATATATTAGGAACTACTGCCTTAAAGGTAGGTACAGAGATTCAAGCCATAAATACCAGATTCAAATTGCTGTATGTCTTGCTATTGTCTATAATGAACGTGCTGTGTGTTACCTTAAGTATAGATAGAAGAAAGGAAATAAGCCGGGATAGGCAGAGACGTAATAGCCTGTGTTTACATATGATACATAGGCTTGAAGCTAAAATAATTAGTGCAGTTAGTGTCAGGTATGTTAAAGTTACACAAATATGTAGCATGTTTGTGAAAGTCTTTGTATTCTTATAGTATTTTATGAGAAAAGTTACTTTTAAAATTCAAAGCTCTTTGGAGTCTATTAAACAAAAAAGCATTTGAGTGATAAAGAATGTGTAATTTTGCAATGAGATATCTGCTCATAAAGAGAGACTTATTCTCCATATTAATCAAACCAGTTGCAAAATGATAGCAACCAAACACGGGCTGCTTTGATGTTTTATGGATTTCTTTGTAATATTTACAAACCAGTCTCATCTTAACACTATTTTATACCTGCAGCAAGAAAAACATGTTTAACCCCCATGTGAATAGTAAATGGTTTCTTTTCCCTGAGGCGCTAAACCCCAATTTTTTCTTTCATGCTTCAGCACCGTGGATAGCGCTTGATTATTGGTGGCTACATTTAACCACCAATCAGCAAGTGCTACCCAGGTTCTGAACCAAAAATGGGCCAGCTCCTAAGCTTTTCATTCCTGCTTTTCAAATAAAGATAGCAAAAGAACAAAGAAACATTGATAATAGGAGTAAATTAGAAAGTTGCTCAATATTGCATGCTCTATCTGAATCATTAAAGAAAAAATTTGGGTTTAGTATCCTTTTAATACTACAAAACAGTGATGCTCAACTTCCTAACACATGGGGAGGGGTGCAGATTATATTTTAGAAGCCTAAAATGTGTATGGCTATGAAACACACCAATACTAATATATTTTCCTAAAAATGTCCAGTGGCACAGGGCCAGATTCATGTAAGGTTGCAGGGTATTTATTCTCTATCTGCTATCACTCCAGAGGGCCACTTTGCCCACGCACCAGAAATCCTTTTTAGGTTTGCTGCCAGTCAGCCATCCCTGAAAGGAAACTTGCCTGTCTCTTTTTATTCATGGTCCTATTAGAATAAAATACTAAAATATGATGAGTTTTTTTTGTCAATGAAAAAAACAGGCACATAAACTTGATTGAACTTTTTTTCTTTGTATAACTATAGATGCAACCATCTGGCTATATTTGTACACCGTAACTTAAAGGGACACAAAACACGTTGGGATAGAGACAAAATATAATATGTATTTTAATTGCTTAACTTCAAATTTATACTGCAGTGCCTCACCATTAACCCTTTCTTTTAAGTTTCCTAATTGTACAGCTTTAATTCCCCCAGACACAATTCCTTCTATGGCTGTATCTACTGTATATCCACCTTTGATTTGGTAGAATTTAAAGGGACAGTCTACCATAGAATTGTTATTGTTTTAAAAGATAGATAATCCCTTTATTACCCATTCCCCAGTTTTGCATAAACAACACTGTTATATTAATACACTTTTTACCTCTGTGATTACCTTGTATCTAGGAACCTTCTTCCAGCCCCCTGATCACATGACTGTGACTGTTTATTTGTGCTAAATCTTAAATAACCCCCTGTGCCTGAACACAGTGTTATCTATATGGCCCACGTGTACTTTCTGTCTCTTTGTGTTGAAAAGAGATTTAAAAAGCCTATGATAAGAGGCAGCCCTCAAAGGCTTAGAAATTAGCATATGAGCCTACCTATGTTTAGTTTAAACTAAGAATACCAAGAGAAAAAAGCAAATTTGATGATAAAAGTAAATTGGAAAGTTGATTAAAATAAAAAGTCCTATCTGAATAATGACGGTTTAATTTATACCAGACTGTCCCTTTAACAATCATCTGCTGGAGCATGCCTAGAACAAATAAGCTGCTGTGAACTCAGTTAAAATATGTTTGTGTTTCTTATGCTAAACACTAATAAGGGGGGTGGATCAGACTCTTCCAGACAGCATGCTATGTAACTAATTTTGCTTATTTTTGAAAATTATTTTAAAATACTTGCCAGCCATTTTTAAACATTTTAAACATTTTTTGTATGCAAACTATTTTTACTTAAATAGCCCTTTTTATTATATGCACAGATCTCAACATATTTTATGGCAAGTCCAGACATCTAGTCGTAAGTTATCAGGGCACCTACCTTTGTCTGGTAATCAATGCGAATATTCATATGGTTCATAATGTATTAATTGTTCCTTGTAATGATTTATCAAATATCTGTTAGCTGTTCTACAGATTTCAGCTGGTGATCTGATGTAATTAGTAATCAGCAATTCATCCGGCGGTCTGGGTCTGTGCTTGTTTGTACCTTCTCTTGGTGATTCATTGTATAACTCATATCTTCTTTTTTTTTTGTTGTTGTTGTTTTATTTTACACATTTTCTATATATTTTCTGTTTTTTAATGGAATTTGGCAAATAAACAAAGCTCTGTGATAAGAAAAGCTGAAGTTGCAGTATGGAATGCAGTCAGAAATCTTCTGACATTGTGTAATTGGTGTATTGTTTGATAAGATCATATTTTTTTGTTTTGCTAGAACATGAGACTTTTATGAGATGGTGTCAGTTTACCTATGTAGCATGTGCGCAGATGTCAGTGTATTTGCACAATAGGATTATATCCTGTGCACAACAAAGTATTGCAGCAAACGTCACAGGCACAATATTATACAGAAATGAGGTATTTCTTTATTTTACTGGAAATGGGGCATTTAATAAAGGGTCGCTGTACTCCAAATTATTTCTGTCATCCATATGAGCGAAAAGCGTTTAGAAAAAGATATAAAAGTACAAAGAGATGGCCTATCTTTACACCATGGAGAAAGATATTTTCTATAAACTGGGTAATTCCGACCTCTTTGAGCTGACTTGGGCTGACTGGAAAGACACTTTTGACACAACCTGGAAACCTAATGTATTGTCCTCCGGCTAATTAGACACATGAGAACGATGGATAAGATTTGGGACTAGTGTACTTGATACATAGCAGCTCTTTCGACCCCCTACTGCATGATAATCCCTCCCCCTCTCCCTCTTTCCCGTCCCTATACTTTCTTACTAGAGTCTTTTGAGACCCTAGAGTCTCTTTCATTTAAGGTGATTGGTATCATAATTATCATATGATGTATGTTGAGTCCCTGGTACCGTTGTTTACAGTATATTGTAACCTCTAACTTTGTAGGATTATGCTGTAATGGGGGCAGATTGGGCCCCCCTGTTGATAATTTATTTATATGTATTTTTGTTGTAACTTTAATAAAGCTTTTTGAAACCCCCCAAAAAAAAAGTACAAAGAGAAAATGCTGTGTGTTTGATAATTTTTTATGTGTGTAGCTCCTGAAAAGGCATTAAATGTAGTTAAATTTAGCTTAAAGGACCATTTAATGCAGTAGAATTGCATAATTATAAAGTGTATAATAAAAAAGACAACGATTTAACGCCTATTCTGCATTTCAAATAAGCAGTGGATTTTTTTCTGACAAATTTATTTTTTCTCCCATTTTCCAGCCCCTTGTATTATGTGGCAGTCATCAGCCAATCACAGACTAGTATACATTTAATCTGTTAGCTTGTGCACATGCTCAGTAGGATCTTGTTCCCCAGAAAGTGTGAATATAAAAAGACTGTGCAAAATTTGAGAATGGAAGTAAATTGGAAAGTGTCTTAAAACTGCCTGCTCTGTCTAAATCATAAAAGGTTATTTTGACTTGAATGTCCTTGAAGGGACAGTATACACAAATTTTCATATAACTGCATGTAATAGACACTACTATAAATAAGATGCTGATATAAAAATCCAGTATAAAACTGTTTAAAAACTTACTTAGAAGCTCTGTTAAAAAGGTAACTGGAAACCCCACTGCAAGTGGGAAATAAGACGCTCCCCCTTCTTTTGCATATGAAAAGACCCTTTACACAAACAGGAGCAAGCTGGAGAAGGTAGCTGACGGTATTCTCATAAAACTTTGGGGCTTGGTTAGGAGTCTGAAAATCAGAGCAATGTTATTTAAAAATAAGCAAAACTAAACATTTAATAAAAAACAACTGTATGGGCTATATAAATAGATCATCTACAAAACATTTATGCAAAGAAAAAATGTGTATAATGTCCCTTTAAGAATAGGAATGCACTATTAGGAGCTAGCTTAACACATATGGTGGGTTAAAGTAAAAAAGGCATATGTCTGTAGCCATCAGTCAACAGCTAGCTCCCACTAATGCATCTCTTGTTCTTCTTTGTTGAAGAGATATCTAGATAGGTAGCGTGCACATGCCTGAAGCACTACATTACAGGAAATACATTGTTAATGTATAAGATTGTGGCAAAACTGCTGCCATATAGTGCTGCCAACACATGCTCACTCCTGAGCTTACCTTCCTGCTTTTCAACAAAGGATAACAAGAAAATGAAGACAATTTTATAATAGAAGTAAATTAGAAAGTTGTTTAAAATTGTATGTTCTACCTGAATCACAAACGAAAATGTTTGGGTTTTATGTCCCTTTAAGGGGTTTTATTGCCTCTCTTTTATATGGATGGAGCACAGTGTGCCTTTATTACATAAGGCTGGATTTATGTTACATCCAGGTGAGCAATTTAGCCAATTAACATATAAAGAAACTTGTTTGTGTCCTGCCTCTCTGGGCTTACTCTGTAGCACAGGCATGCAGGGGGTGCATGTTCTGTTGTGGTCTTGCTTGATGATCTTGTGCATAAAGTCAGACATACACAGCCATCATTAAAGGGACAGTAAATGTAAACACCTTGTAATTACAAGATATTATGTTGCCCTAATTATAAAATATCATCCGAGTCCAAACATTTTTAAAACAAATAAAACATTTACAGATATGTAGCGGTGTTAGCCCTGAGAAGTCTGTGAAGGGTGCATTTCCATCTCTCGAAAAAAGGGGCAAAATAAATACTGAAAGTATATTTTAAAGTTGTTTTATTTTTCATAAATAAACCGTTTATATAAACATCTCAAGGGGTTTACTGTCCCTTTAATACAAGTAGGAAATAACTATATTACCCCAACTAGAGTACTTTTATGAGCAAAATAATTTCACTTGAGATATATTGCAGGAGTGGATTGGGAGAAGCCTATTTTTATTCCTAGTGAAAATGCAGGAAAGAAAATTTTTACACAACCTTAAATGGACCAGAAACACCAAATTGTTCTTTCATTATTCAGATTGGACAAACAGTTTTAAACAACTTTCCAGTTATTTCTGTTGTCAAATTTACTTTGTTACTTAGTATAATTTGCTTAAGGAGCAGCTGGGTACTAGTGTGAGCAAGCTGATCATATCCAACTAGCCAATGACAAATCATATATGTGCACCCACCAATCAGGAGCTAGCTCCCAGTAGTGCATTGCTGATCCTGAGCCTTTTTAGGTATGCTTTTCAACAAAGGATACCATAAGAATAAAGCAAATGAGACAATAGAAGTAAATTAGAAAGTTGCCTAAAATTGTGTGCTCTATATGAATCGTGAAAAAATACTATTTTTGGGTTTCATTTCCCTTTTAAAAGGACCTTAAAGGGACATTCCAGTCAAAATTAAAATGCACATAGATTAATTACATCTTTGAATAGAAACATATTTACAATATACATGTATTGGCAACAATGCTTCTAGTAAAAGTTATCACTGTTTTAGTGTTAGCATTTTTCTCTGCACGTGCATGTGAAGCGTAGCTAGATATTCTCAGTGCACCAGCATTTTATATATTGCATCTGCTCAGAGCACCAGTGGGGCTTGTATCATGTCGGCAATTAACAAATTGAGTCATTACCAGATGCTACACGCACCTCAGGCTCTCTGAACAAGTGCTGTGTTTAATATGCTGGTGCACGGTGCATACTTACATACACTTTTGAAACAGCTATAGCTTTTGTTAGAAGCATCTTTGCTAATACATGTACAGTATGTAACAAAATGCGTCTATTCAAAACTGAAATGCATCCATGTGGATTCCAATTTTGGTTGGAATGTCCCTTTAAACACCTATTGGTGTTGTGCAAAACGGTGCTTTTTGCATGTTCCTTAGGGATTGTGTTAAATGCACAACAGTCACACAAAGCAATAGATGTTTCTTAAGACATCCCTGGGTTGCAATATAAATCATTACTTTAGTAAATGTATAGACACTTGTGCAATCAGAAAATGCTCATAAATATTGACAGAAATGTTTATACTTTTTTTAAATTCAGTTTAAAACAGTTTTCTGTCAGCTTTCCTGGAATGTAATGGTTAATATTATTTTACAGCTTCTTGAACTAAAACTGTGAAGCACAAATGAGTTTAAAAAAAAAAAAAAAAAAAAAAAGATTTTGAAAGCAATTTCCTACTGAGAAATTCTTTTGTACAAACATTTCCTTTCTGCGGAAGGAGATAGTTTTCAAACTGCTAATAATGGAGAGGAGTACACTATTACTTTATAGTATGAAATAAATAGCTATATTTTGATCTGTTGCTAGTGCGGTGAACTAACAGATTGTAGGTAGTAGATTTATGTAAGAACAGAGAGTTATGGGTTTTATGAAACTTTTTATCCACAGCACAAAACTTTGTGTAATAGCCAGGTAACGTTTTGTGCTAGTGCGACACCTAGGTTCCCCCCAAACGTAACTGTGTATATGCACAAACACATATAAACACACATACACACAATAACATGAACACCCACATAGTCACATGCACACTCTCACATGCACACACATGCTGGTGCACGCAGCCATAAATGCTCACACACATGCACACACTCACATACAGACATGCTCTCACACACACATGCACACTGTCGCATGCACACTGTTGCATGCACACTCTTACATGCACACTCTTACATGCACACTCTTACATGCACACTCTTACATGCACACTCTTACACGCACACTCTTACACGCACACTCTTACACGCACACTCTTACACGCACACTCTTACACGCACACTCTTACACGCACACTCTTACACGCACACTCTTACATGCACACTCTCATGCAGGTACACACAGCCATAAATGCACACACATGTACACTTGCTAAAACACACACATGCACACTCTCACATACAGACACACTCACATACAGACATGCTCTCGCACACACATGCACACAAATGCAGGTGCATGCAGCCATAAATGCTCACACACATGTACACTTGCTTAAATACACACATGCACACTCTCACATACAGACATGCTCTTGCATACACATGCACACTCTCACATACAGACATGCTCTTGCATACACATGCACACTCTCGCATACAGACATGCTCTTGCACACACATGCACACTCTCACATGCACGTGCACACTCTGACATAGACATGCTCTTGCATACACATGCACACTCTCACATACAGACATGCTCTTGCATACACATGCACACTCTCACATACAGACAGGCTATTGCACACATGCACACTCTCACATACAGACAGGCTCTTGCATACAGACATGCTCTTGCATACACATGCACACTCACATACACATGCACACTCTCACATACATACATGCACACTCACATACATACATGCTCTCACATGCACACACATACAGACATGCTATTGTATACACATGCACACTCTCTCATACACATGCACACTCTCACATACATACATGCTCTTTCATACACATGCACACTCACATACAGACATGCTATTGCATACACATGCACACTTGCATACACATGCACACTTGCATACACATGCACACTTGCATACACATGCACACTCTTGCATACACATGCACACTCTTGCATACACATGCACACTCTCGCATACATACATGCTCTTTTATACACATGCACACTCATATACAGACATGCTATTGCATACACATGCATACACATGCACACTCTCGCATACACATGCATACACATGCACACTCTCGCATACACATGCACACTCTCACATACAGACACACTCTTTCATACACATGCACACTCACATACAGACATGCTCTCACATACACATACACACTCACATACAGACATGCTATGGCATACACATGCACACTCTCTCATACACATGCACACTCTCACATACACATGCCCACTCTCGCATACAGACACGCGCTTGCATACACATGCACACTCTCACATACAGACACGCTCTTGCATACACATGCACACTCTCACATACACATGCCCACTCTCACATACACATGCCCACTCTCACATACACATGCCCACTCTCACATACACATGCCCACTCTCACATACACATGCCCACTCTCACATACACATGCCCACTCTCACATACACATGCCCACTCTCGCATAGACATGCACACTCTTGCATACACATGCACACTCTTGCATACACATGCACACTCTCAGATACACATGCCCACTCTCACATACAGACATGCACACTCACATACAGACATGCTCTCACATACACATGCACACTCACATACAGACATGCTATTGCATACACATGCACACTCTCACATACACATTCCCACTCTCACATACAGACATGCACACTCACATACAGACATGCTCTCACATACACATGTACACTCACATACAGACATGCTATTGCATACACATGCACACTCTCACATACACATTCACACTCTCGCATACACATGCCCACTCTCACATACAGACATGCACACTCACATACAGACATGCTCTCACATACACATGCACACTCACATACAGACATGCTATTGCATACACATGCATACAGACATGCTCTTGCATACACATGCACACTCTCGCATACAGACACGCTCTTGCATACACATGCACACTCTCACATATAGACACGCTCTTGCATACACATGCACACTCTCGCATACACATGCACACTCTCATATACACATGCCCACTCTCACATACAGACATGCTCTCGCATACACATGCACACTCTTGCATACACATGCACACTCTCGCATACACATGCACACTCTTGCATACACATGCACACTCTTGCATACACATGCACACTCTTGCATACACATGCACACTCTCGCATACACATGCACACTCTCGCATACACATGCACACTCTTGCATACACATGCACACTCTTGCATACACATGCACACTCTTGCATACACATGCACACTCTTGCATACACATGCACACTCTTGCATACACATGCACACTCTTGCATACACATGCACACTCTTGCATACACATGCACACTCTCGCATACACATGCACACTCTCGCATACACATGCACACTCTTGCATACACATGCACACTCTCGCATACACATGCACACTCTCGCATACAGACATGCACACTCTCGCATACAGACATGCACACTCTTGCATACACATGCACACTCTTGCATACACATGCACACTCTTGCATACACATGCACACTCTTGCATACACATGCACACTCTTGCATACACATGCACACTCTTGCATACACATGCACACTCTTGCATACACATGCACACTCTTGCATACACATGCACACTCTTGCATACACATGCACACTCTTGCATACACATGCACACTCTTGCACACACATGCACACGCTCACATACACATGCACTTTCTCACATACACATGCACCCTCTCACATAAACATGCATGCTCTCACACATATACTGAAACAGAAAACAGACGTTATGGAGCTATCTCAGGTGATCTGGTCACTGTACTTACTTTATTGTATGAATGTGCGATGTAATAAACCAGCTCATGAATGCATTTTTTTGCAAACTGTTTAGTAAAAGGGACCTACCAGAGTAAATGTTGGCAATCTTGAATTGTCACGTTTATGTAAAGGCTGAAGGAAGTTTTAATCTGCTACTGTAAATAAATAAAAATGCTGCACAGTGAACACAATTTATAGCTGGGCACTTACATAGTCGGCTGGTTGCGCTTGCGTCACTTCCTCCTTGTACTGCCCTGCCTATTAAGCCTGTTTAGTTGGATGGTTATCTGTGATAATTATACATTTATATTTAATATATATTCTTTTTATTAATTTGAGTTTTGTGATCAGTTCTTTTGGTGGGGCAGAGCTCCTTCCGCCCATATTGACAAACCTCTACTGATGTTACGTTCATAAATAAGTAGTGTGGGGGAGTTGTTGGGTCTGAACATGCAACCTGCTTGTTATTTAGGGTAAAGATATTGTTAGTCTGTGTTGGTTGTACAGGCGTATATGCTGTGATTTGGTACTAAATACAAAGTATGACATTTACATGTGTGTTTAACCCTTTTGAGGCATTATTGATTTAGAACAAGTCATTTTTGCATTAGAATATTCCTTTAGACTGCAAACATTCCATTTGCAGTTTAATAATCATAGTTCTTAAAAGACAAGTTACAGGCATAACTGACAGATTTTTACAGCTATACCCACAGCTTATTTTACTATTTACTGCACTACTGCACAGCTTTGCTGTTTGTTTGCTCTATCTGCATTCACTGTTATAAAATCGTACTCAATAAAACAAATCTGGAATGTACCAGGGTTTATTGCCCTGTGCTACAGCCTTTATATACGAGTCATGTTTCTCACTGTGCCAAAGAGGATATATCAATTGTTGTGTGTTATTATTATAACTTAATAACGTATTTAGTAAGTATTTTTTTAACTTAAAGTAACAACAGATTCTTCAGAGCTATAGAGTGAGTACAAAAATAAAGAGAGGCAGGGGATGGGCAGACTGAGACATAAGGACCTGAGTACCTTGTTAGCTAGAGAGCTTACACGTCTATATGTACGTTTGTGAATCACAGTTCAGCCCACTAAAATAGCATTTGTTTACATACTGTAGAAGAATGCATCTTATTTATAAATAGAAGGGTCCCACATTCAAAAAAACAGAATTTATGTTTACCTGATAAATTTCTTTCTCCAACGGTGTGTCCGGTCCACGGCGTCATCCTTACTTGTGGGATATTCTCTTCCCCAACAGGAAATGGCAAAGAGCCCAGCAAAGCTGGTCACATGATCCCTCCTAGGCTCCGCCTACCCCAGTCATTCGACCGACGTTAAGGAGGAATATTTGCATAGGAGAAACCATATGGTACCGTGGTGACTGTAGTTAAAGAAAATAAATTATCAGACCTGATTAAAAAACCAGGGCGGGCCGTGGACCGGACACACCGTTGGAGAAAGAAATTTATCAGGTAAACATAAATTCTGTTTTCTCCAACATAGGTGTGTCCGGTCCACGGCGTCATCCTTACTTGTGGGAACCAATACCAAAGCTTTAGGACACGGATGAAGGGAGGGAGCAAATCAGGTCACCTAAATGGAAGGCACCACGGCTTGCAAAACCTTTCTCCCAAAAATAGCCTCAGAAGAAGCAAAAGTATCAAACTTGTAAAATTTGGTAAAAGTGTGCAGTGAAGACCAAGTCGCTGCCCTACATATCTGATCAACAGAAGCCTCGTTCTTGAAGGCCCATGTGGAAGCCACAGCCCTAGTGGAATGAGCTGTGATTCTTTCGGGAGGCTGCCGTCCGGCAGTCTCGTAAGCCAATCTGATGATGCTTTTAATCCAAAAAGAGAGAGAGGTAGAAGTTGCTTTCTCCAACATAGGTGTGTCCGGTCCACGGCGTCATCCTTACTTGTGGGATATTCTCTTCCCCAACAGGAAATGGCAAAGAGCCCAGCAAAGCTGGTCACATGATCCCTCCTAGGCTCCGCCTACCCCAGTCATTCTCTTTGCCGTTGTACAGGCAACATCTCCACGGAGATGGCTTAGAGTTTTTTAGTGTTTAACTGTAGTTTTTATTATTCAATCAAGAGTTTGTTATTTTAAAATAGTGCTGGTATGTACTATTTACTCAGAAACAGAAAAGAGATGAAGATTTCTGTTTGTATGAGGAAAATGATTTTAGCACCGTAACTAAAATCCATGGCTGTTCCACACAGGACTGTTGAGAGCAATTAACTTCAGTTGGGGGAACAGTGTGCAGTCTCTTACTGCTTGAGGTATGACACATTCTAACAAGACGATGTAATGCTGGAAGCTGTCATTTTCCCTATGGGATCCGGTAAGCCATGTTTATTAAGATAGTAAATAAGGGCTTCACAAGGGCTTATTAAGACTGTAGACTTTTTCTGGGCTAAATCGATTCATTATTAACACATATTTAGCCTTGAGGAATCATTTATTCTGGGTATTTTGATATGATTATATCGGCAGGCACTGTTTTTGACACCTTATTCTTTAGGGGCTTTCCCTAATCATAGTCAGAGCCTCATTTTCGCGCCGGTATGGCGCACTTGTTTTTGAGGACAGCATGGCATGCAGCTGCATGTGTGTGGAGCTCTGATACATAGAAAGGTCTTTCTGAAGGCATCATTTGGTATCGTATTCCCCTTTGGGCTTGGTTGGGTCTCAGCAAAGCAGATTCCAGGGACTGTAAAGGGGTTAAATATAAAAACGGCTCCGGTTCCGTTATTTTAAGGGTTAAAGCTTCCAAATTTGGTGTGCAATACTTTTAAGGCTTTAAGACACTGTGGTGAAATTTTGGTGAATTTTGAACAATTCCTTCATACTTTTTCGCAATTGCAGTAATAAAGTGTGTTTAGTTTAAAATTTAAAGTGACAGTAACGGTTTTATTTTAAAACGTTTTTTGTGCTTTGTTATCAAGTTTATGCCTGTTTAACATGTCTGAACTACCAGATAGATTGTGTTCTGACTGTGGGGAAACCAAGGTTCCTTCTCATTTAACTATATGTATTTTATGTCATAAAAAATTTTAGTAAAAATGATGCCCAAGATGATTCCTCAAGTGAGGGGAGTAAGCATGGTACTGCATCATCCCCTCCTTCGTCTACACCAGTCTTGCCCATACAGGAGGCCCCTAGTACATCTAGTGCGCCAATACTCCTTACTATGCAACATTTAACGGCTGTAATGGATAATTCTATCAAAAACATTTTAGCCAATATGCCCACTTATCAGTGAAAGCGCGACTGCTCTGTTTTAGAAAATTCTGTAGAGCATGAGAACGCTGATGATATGGTTTCTGAAGGGCCCCTACACCAGTCTGAGGGGGCCAGGGAGGTTTTGTCTGAGGGAGAAATTTCAGATTCAGGAAACATTTCTCAACAAGCTGAACCTGATGTGATTACTTTTAAATTTAAGTTGGAACATCTCCGCGCTCTGCTTAAGGAGGTGTTATCCAATTTGGATGATTGTGATTATCTGGTCATTCCAGAACCACTATGTAAAATGGAAAAGTTCTTAGAGGCCCCGGGGCCCCCCGAAGCTTTTCCTATATCCAAGCGGGTGGCGTACATTGTTAGTACAGAATGGGACAGGCCCGGTATACCTTTAGTACCTCCCCCCATATTTATAAAATTGTTTTCCTATAGTCGACACCAGAAAGGACTGATGGCAGACAGTCCCCAAGGTCGAGGGGGCGGTTTCTACTCTACACAAGCGCGCCACTATACCCATAGAAGATAGTTGTGCTTTCCAAGATCCTATGGATAAAAAATTAGAAGGTCTGCTAAAGATGTTTGTTCAGCAAGGTTCCCTTCTACAACCAATTGCATGCATTGTCCCTGTCACTGCAGCCGCGTGTTTCTAGTTTGATGAGCTAGGAAAGGCGATTATTAGTAATTCTTCTTCTTATGAGGAGATTATGGACAGAATTCGTGCTCTTAAATTGGCTAATTCTTTCACCCTAGACGCCACCTTGCAATTGGCTAGGTTAGCGGCGAAAAAATTCTGGGTTTGCTATTGTGGCGCAGAGCGCTTTGGTTAAAATCTTGGGCAGCGGATGCGTCTTCCAAGAACAAATTGCTTGACATTCCTTTCAAGGGGAAAACACTCTTTGGCCCTGACTTGAAAGAGATTATCTCTGATATCACTGGGGGCAAGGGCCACGCCCTTCCTCAGGATAGGTCTTTTCAAGACCAAAAATAAACCTAAGTTTCGTCCCTTTCGCAGAAACGGATCAGCCCCAAGGGCTACGTCCTCTAAGCAGGAAGGTAATACTTCTCAAGCCAATCCAGCCTGGAGACCTATGCAAGGCTGGAACAAAGGAAAGCAGGCCAGGAAACCTGCCACTGCTACCAAGACAGCATGAAATGCGGGCCCCCGATCCGGGACCGGATCTGGTGGGGGGCAGACTCTCTCTCTTCGCTCAGGCTGGGGCAAGAGATGTTCTGGACCCTTGGGCGCTAGAAATAGTCTCCCAAGGTTATTCTCTGGAGTTCAAGGGGCTTCCTCCAAGGGGGAGGTTCCACAGGTCTCAGTTGTCTTCAGACCACATAAGAAGACAGGCATTCTTACATTGGGTAGAAGACCTGCTAAAAATGGGAGTGATTCATCCTGTTCCATTAGGAGAACAAGGGATGGGGTTCTACTCCAATCTGTTCATAGTTCCCAAAAAAGAGGGAACGTTCAGACCAATCTTAGATCTCAAGATCTTGAACAAGTTTCTCAAGGTTCCATCGTTCAAGATGGAAACCATTCGAACACTTCTTCCTTCCATCCAGGAAGGTCAATTCATGACCAAGGTGGATTTCAAGGATGCGTATCTACATATTCCTATCCACAAGGAACATCATCGGTTCCTAAGGTTTGAATTCCTGGACAAGCATTTCCAGTTCGTGGCGTTTTCTTTCGGATTAGCCACTGCTCCTAGGATTTTCTCATAGGTACTAGGGTCCCTTCTGGCGGTGCTAAGACCAAGGGGCATTGCTGTAGTACCTTACTTGGACGACATTCTGATTCGAGCGTCGTCCCTTCCTCAAGTAAAGGCTCACACGGACATTGTCCTGGCCTTTCTCAGATCTCACGGATGGAAAGTGAACGTGGAAAAGAGTTCTCTATCTCCGTCAACGAGGGTTCCCTTCTTGGGAACTATAATAGACTCCTTAGAAATGAGGATTTTTCTGACAGAAGCCAGAAAAACAAAACTTCTAGACTCTTGTCGGATACTTCATTCCGTTCCTCTTCCTTCCATAGCGCAGTGCATGGAAGTGATAGGTTTGATGGTAGCGGCAATGGACATAGTTCCTTTTGTGCGCATTCATCTAAGACCATTACAACTGTTCCTGCTCAGTCAGTGGAATGGGGACTATTCAGACTTGTCTCCGAAGATACAAGTAAATCAGAGGACCAGAGACTCATTCCGTTGGTGGCTGTCCCTGGACAACCTGTCACAAGGGATGACCTTCCGCAGACCAGAGTGGGTCATTGTCACGACCGACGCCAGTCTGATGGGCTGGGGCGCGGTCTGGGGATCCCTGAAAGCTCAGGGTCTTTGGTCTCGGGTAGAATCTCTTCTACCGATAAATATTCTGGAACTGAGAGCGATATTCAATGCTCTCAAAGCTTGGCCTCAGCTAGCGAGGGCCAAGTTCATACATCAACCATCAGGGGGGAACAAGGAGTTCCCTAGCGATGGAAGAAGTGACCAAAATCATTCTATGGGCGGAGTCTCACTCCTGCCACCTGTCTGCTATCCACATCCCAGGAGTGGAAAATTGGGAAGCGGATTTTCTGAGTCGTCAGACATTGCATCCGGGGGAGTGGGAACTCCATCCGGAAATCTTTGCCCAAGTCACTCAACCGTGGGGCATTCCAGACATGGATCTGATGGCCTCTCGTCAGAACTTCAGAGTTCCTTACTACGGGTACAGATCCAGGGATCCCAAGGCGGCTCTAGTGGATGCACTAGTAGCACCTTGGACCTTCAAACTAGCTTATGTGTTCCCGCCGTTTCCTCTCATCCCCAGGCTGGTAGCCAGGATCAATCAGGAGAGGGCGTCGGTGATTTTGATAGCTCCTGCGTGGCCACGCAGGACTTGGTATGCAGATCTGGTGAATATGTCATCGGCTCCACCATGGAAGCTACCTTTGAGACGAGACCTTCTTGTTCTAGGTCCGTTCGACCCACTCCAGCTGACTGCTTGGAGATTGAACGCTTGATCTTATCAAAGCGAGGGTTCTCAGATTCTGTTATTAATACTCTTGTTCAGGCCTGAAAGCCTGTAACCAGAAAATTACCACATAATTTGGTATATCTGTTGGTGTGAATCTGCAGGATTCCCTTGGGACAAGGTTAAGATTCCTAAGAGTCTATCCTTCCTTCGAGAAGGATTGGAAAAAGGATTATCTGCAAGTTCCTTGATGGGACAGATTTCTGCCTTGTCTGTGTTACTTCACAAAAAGCTGGCAGCTGTGCCAGATGTTCTAGCCTTTGTTCAGGCTCTGGTTAGAATCAAGCCTGTTTACAAAATTTTGACTCCTCCTTGGAGTCTCAACCTAGTTCTTTCAGTTCTTCAGGGGGTTCCGTTTGAACCCTTACATTCCGTTGATATTAAGTTATTATCTTGGAAAGTTTTGTTTTTGGTTGCAATTTCTTCTGCTAGAAGAGTTTCAGAATTATCTGCTCTGCAGTGTTCTTCTCCTTATCTGGTGTTCCATGCAGATAAGGTGGTTTTGCGTACTAAACCTGGTTTTCTTCCAAAAGTTGTTTCTAACAAAGACATTAACCAGGAGATAGTTGTGCCTTCTTTGTGTCCTAATCCAGTTTCAAAGAAGGAACGTTTGTTGCACAACTTGGATGTAGTTCGTGCTCTCAAATTTTACTTAGCAGCTACTAAGGTTTTCAGACAAACTTTGTCTTTGTTTGTTGTTTATTCTGGTAAACGGAGAGGTCAAAAAGCAACTTCTACCTCTCTCTCCTTCTGGATTAAAAGCATTATCCGATTGGCTTATGAGACTGCCGGACGGCAGCCTCCTGAAAGAATCACAGCTCACTCCACTAGGGCTGTGGCTTCCACATGGGCCTTCAAGAACGAGGCTTCTGTTGATCAGATATGTAAGGCAGCGACTTGGTCTTCACTGCACACTTTTTCTAAATTTTACAAATTTGATACTTTTGCTTCTTCTGAGGCTATTTTTGGGAGAAAGGTTTTGCAAGCCGTGGTGCCTTCCATTTAGGTGACCTGATTTGCTCCCTCCCTTCATCCGTGTCCTAAAGCTTTGGTATTGGTTCCCACAAGTAAGGATGACGCCGTGGACCGGACACACCTATGTTGGAGAAAACAGAATTTATGTTTACCTGATAAATTACTTTCTCCAACGGTGTGTCCGGTCCACGGCCCGCCCTGGTTTTTTTAATCAGGTCTGATAATTTATTTTCTTTAACTACAGTCACCACGGTAACATATGGTTTCTCCTATGCAAATATTCCTCCTTAACGTCGGTCGAATGACTGGGGTAGGCGGAGCCTAGGAGGGATCATGTGACCAGCTTTGCTGGGCTCTTTGCCATTTCCTGTTGGGGAAGAGAATATCCCACAAGTAAGGATGACGCCGTGGACCGGACACACCGTTGGAGAAAGTAATTTATCAGGTAAACATAAATTCTGTTTTTTGACCTCTCCTTTTACCTGAATAAACAACAAACAAGGAAGATGTTTGTCTAAAATCCTTTGTAGCATCTAAATAGAATTTTAGAGCGCGAACAACATCCAAATTGTGCAACAAACGTTCCTTCTTTGAAACTGGTTTTGGACACAGAGAAGGTACGATAATCTCCTGGTTAATGTTTTTGTTAGAAACAACTTTTGGAAGAAAACCAGGTTTAGTACGTAAAACCACCTTATCTGCATGGAACACCAGATAAGGAGGAGAACACTGCAGAGCAGATAATTCTGAGACTCTTCTAGCAGAAGAAATCGCAACTAAAAACAAAACTTTCCAAGATAATAACTTAATATCAACGGAATGTAAGGGTTCAAACGGAACCCCCTGAAGAACTGAAAGAACTAAATTGAGACTCCAAGGAGGAGTCAAAGGTTTGTAAACAGGCTTGATTCTAACCAGAGCCTGAACAAAGGCTTGAACATCTGGCACAGCTGCCAGCTTTTTGTGAAGTAATACCGACAAGGCAGAAATCTGTCCCTTCAGGGAACTAGCAGATAATCCTTTTTCCAATCCTTCTTGAAGGAAGGATAGAATCCTAGGAATCTTAACCTTGTCCCAAGGGAATCCTTTAGATTCACACCAACAGATATATTTTTTCCAAATTTTGTGGTAAATCTTTCTAGTTACAGGCTTTCTGGCCTGAACAAGAGTATCGATAACAGAATCTGAGAATCCTCGCTTCGATAAAATCAAGCGTTCAATCTCCAAGCAGTCAGCTGGAGTGAAACCAGATTCGGATGTTCGAACGGACCCTGAACAAGAAGGTCTCGTCTCAAAGGTAGCTTCCAAGGTGGAGCCGATGACATATTCACCAGATCTGCATACCAAGTCCTGCGTGGCCACGCAGGAGCTATCAAGATCACCGACGCCCTCTCCTGATTGATCCTGGCTACCAGCCTGGGGATGAGAGGAAATGGCGGGAACACATAAGCTAGTTTGAAGGTCCAAGGTGCTACTAGTGCATCCACTAGAGCCGCCTTGGGATCCCTGGATCTGGCCCCGTAGCAAGGAACTTTGAAGTTCTGACGAGAGGCCATCAGATCCATGTCTGGAATGCCCCACAGGTGAGTGACTTGGGCAAAGATTTCCGGATGGAGTTCCCACTCCCCCGGATGCAATGTCTGACGACTCAGAAAATCCGCTTCCCAATTTTCCACTCCTGGGATGTGGATAGCAGACAGGTGGCAGGAGTGAGACTCCGCCCATAGAATGATTTTGGTCACTTCTTCCATCGCTAGGGAACTCCTTGTTCCCCCCTGATGGTTGATGTACGCAACAGTTGTCATGTTGTCTGATTGAAACCGTATGAACTTGGTCCTCGCTAGCCGAGGCCAGGCCTTGAGAGCATTGAATATCGCTCTCAGTTCCAGAATATTTATCGGTAGAAGAGATTCTTCCCGAGACCAAAGACCCTGAGCTTTCAGGGATCCCCAGACCGCGCCCCAGCCCATCAGACTGGCGTCGGTCGTGACAATGACCCACTCTGGTCTGCGGAACGTCATCCCTTGAGACAGATTGTCCAGGGACAGCCACCAACGGAGTGAGTCTCTGGTCCTCTGATTTACTTGTATCTTCGGAGACAAGTCTGTATAGTCCCCATTCCACTGACTGAGCATGCACAGTTGTAATGGTCTTAGATGAATGCGCGCAAAAGGAACTATGTCCATCGCCGCTACCATCAACCCGATCACTTCCATGCACTGAGCTATGGAAGGAAGAGGAACGGAATGAAGTATCCGACAAGAGTCTAGAAGTTTTGTTTTTCTGGCCTCTGTTAGAAAGATCCTCATTTCTAAAGAGTCTATAATTGTTCCCAAGAAGGGAACCCTTGTTGACGGGGATAGAGAACTCTTTTCCACGTTCACTTTCCAGCCGTGAGATCTGAGAAAGGCCAGGACAATGTCCGTGTGAGCCTTTGCTTGAGGAAGGGACGACGCTTGAATCAGAATGTCGTCCAGGTAAGGTACCACTGCAATGCCCCTTGGTCTTAGCACCGCTAGAAGGGAGCCTAGTACCTTTGTGAAAATCCTTGGAGCAGTGGCTAATCCGAAAGGAAGCGCCACGAACTGGTAATGTTTGTCCAGGAATGCAAACCTTAGGAACCGATGATGTTCCTTGTGGATAGGAATATGTAGATACGCATCCTTTAAATCCACCGTGGTCATGAATTGACCCTCCTGGATGGAAGGAAGAATAGTTCGAATGGTTTCCATCTTGAAAGATGGAACCTTGAGAAACTTGTTTAAGATCTTGAGATCTAAGATTGGTCTGAACGTTCCCTCTTTTTTGGGAACTATGAACAGATTGGAGTAGAACCCCATCCCTTGTTCTCTTAGTGGAACAGGATGAATCACTCCCATTTTTAACAGGTCTTCTACACAATGTAAGAACGCCTGTCTTTTTATGTGGTCTGAAGACAACTGAGACCTGTGGAACCTCCCCCTTGGGGGAAGTCCCTTGAATTCCAGAAGATAACCCTGGGAGACTATTTCTAGCGCCCAAGGATCCAGAACATCTCTTGCCCAAGCCTGAGCGAAGAGAGAGAGTCTGCCCCCCACCAGATCCGGTCCCGGATCGGGGGCCAATATTTCATGCTGTCTTGGTAGCAGTGGCAGGCTTCTTGGCCTGCTTTCCCTTGTTCCAGCCTTGCATTGGTCTCCAAGCTGGCTTGGCTTGAGAAGTATTACCCTCTTGCTTAGAGGACGTAGCACTTTGGGCTGGTCCGTTTTTACGAAAGGGACGAAAATTAGGTCTATTTTTCGCCTTGAAAGGCCGATCCTGAGGAAGGGCGTGGCCCTTACCCCCAGTGATATCCGAGATAATCTCTTTCAAGTCAGGGCCAAACAGCGTTTTCCCCTTGAAAGGAATGTTTAGTAGCTTGTTCTTGGAAGACGCGTCAGCCGACCAAGATTTCAACCAAAGCGCTCTGCGCGCCACAATAGCAAACCCAGAATTCTTAGCCGCTAACCTAGCCAATTGCAAAGTGGCGTCTAGGGTGAAAGAATTAGCCAATTTGAGAGCATTGATTCTGTCCATAATCTCCTCATAAGGAGGAGAATCACTATCGAGCGCCTTTATCAGTTCATCAAACCAGAAACATGCGGCTGTAGTGACAGGGACAATGCATGAAATTGGTTGTAGAAGGTAACCCTGCTGAACAAACATCTTTTTAAGCAAACCTTCTAATTTTTTATCCATAGGATCTTTGAAAGCGCAACTATCCTCTATGGGTATAGTGGTGCGTTTGTTTAAAGTAGAAACCGCTCCCTCGACCTTGGGGACTGTCTGCCATAAGTCCTTTCTGGGGTCGACCATAGGAAACAATTTTTTAAATATGGGGGGAGGGACGAAAGGAATACCGGGCCTTTCCCATTCTTTATTAACAATGTCCGCCACCCGCTTGGGTATAGGAAAAGCTTCTGGGAGCTCCGGCACCTCTAGGAACTTGTCCATTTTACATAGTTTCTCTGGGATGACCAACTTTTCACAATCATCCAGAGTGGATAATACCTCCTTAAGCAGAATGCGGAGATGTTCCAACTTAAATTTAAATGCAATTACATCAGGTTCAGCCTGTTGAGAAATGTTCCCTGAATCAGTAATTTCTCCCTCAGACAAAACCTCCCTGGCCCCCTCAGATTGGGTTAGGGGCCCTTCAGAGATATTAATATCAGCGTCGTCATGCTCTTCAGTAACTAAAACAGAGCAGCCACGCTTACGCTGACAAGGATTCATTTTGGCTAAAATGTTTTTGACAGAATTATCCATTACAGCCGTTAATGTTGCATAGTAAGCAGTATTGGCGCGCTAGATGTACTAGGGGCCTCCTGAGTGGGCAAGACTCGTGTAGACGAAGGAGGGAATGATGCAGTACCATGCTTACTCCCCTCACTTGAGGAATCATCTTGGGCATCATTGTCATTATCACATAAATCACATTTATTTAAATGAACAGGAATTCTGGCTTCCCCACATTCAGAACACAGTCTATCTGGTAGTTCAGACATGTTAAACAGGCATAAACTTGATAATAAAGTACAAAAAACGTTTTAAAATAAAACCGTTACTGTCACTTTAAATTTTAAACTGAACACACTTTGTTACTGCAATTGCGAAAAAACATGAAGGGATTGTACAAAATTCACCAAATTTTCACCACAGTGTCTTAAAGCCTTAAAAGTATTGCACACCAAATTTGGAAGCTTTAACCCTTAAAATAACGGAACCGGAGCCGTTTTAACACTTAACCCCTTTACAGTCCCTGGTATCTGCTTTGCTGAGACCCAACCAAGCCCAAAGGGGAATACGATACCAAATGACGCCTTCAGAAAGTCTTTTTTAAGTATCAGAGCTCCTCTCACATGCGACTGCATGCCATGCCTCTCAAAAACAAGTGCGCCACACCGGCGCGAAAATGAGGCTCTGCTTATGCTTTGGGAAAGCCCCAGAGAAATAAGGTGTCTAATACAGTGCCTGCCGATATTATAATATCAATAAAACCCAGATAAAATGATTCCTCAAAGCTAAATATGTTTTAAAACTGAATCGATTTAGCCCAGAAAAGTCTACAATCTTAATAAGCCCTTGTGAAGCCCTTATTTACCATCGTAATAAACATGGCTTACCGGATCCCATAGGGAAAAATGACAGCTTCCAGCATTACATCGTCTTGTTAGAATGTGTCATACCTCAAGCAGCAAGAGACTGCACACTGTTCCCCCAACTGAAGTTAATTGCTCTCAACAGTCCTGTGTGGAAACAGCCATGGATTTTAGTTACGGTGCTAAAATCATTTTCCTCATACAAACAGAAATCTTCATCTCTTTTCTGTTTCTGAGTAAATAGTACATACCAGCACTATTTTAAAATAACAAACTCTTGATTGAATAATAAAAACTACAGTTAAACACTAAAAAACTCTAAGCCATCTCCGTGGAGATGTTGCCTGTACAACGGCAAAGAGAATGACTGGGGTAGGCGGAGCCTAGGAGGGATCATGTGACCAGCTTTGCTGGGCTCTTTGCCATTTCCTGTTGGGGAAGAGAATATCCCACAAGTAAGGATGACGCCGTGGACCGGACACACCTATGTTGGAGAAAGGTAAGTTTTGTTTCATGATGTGTGGCAGCTAACCACTGTATGTGGCATTCCTAAACATTTTTAAAAGAAAAATCCTATGAAACTCTGATTCTTTTTATATGCATTAAATAAAAAATACATTTATAATTAGTTACCTCACAACTAGAATAATTTTAATACAGTTATTGGTGTAATGTTGTACGTTATTGGTATGAAAAACCTGCACAGTCCTAAATTCCAGTTATACTATCAGGTTGATTTTGGGACATGCTGGTTGGAAATCACACACAGATTGAAACTTTTAGTTTGTGTGTGTATATGACGTGTGTGTGTATGTATATATATATATATATATATATGTATGTATGTATGTATATATATCAGAAGAGAGAGACGCACTCCTGAGATAGAACAAAAGCTAGAATAACTTCCATGCCTGTTCATTTCCATTGCAACTCGGGGTGCGCGTTCTTTTAGCACACTATGCCCTCTCACAGAGAAAAAATATCCTGTAGCATATCAGTCTGATCCTTCCCAATGACAGTCCAGCCCCGAAATACCAGGCAATTCTTCTCTGACAAAGAGAAACAACAACCCCAGACGATCGCTTTGTCTTCAGAGAAGAATTGCCTGGTATTACGGTGCTGGACTGTCATTGGGCAAGGTCAGACTGATATGCTACAGGATATTTTTTCTCTGTGAAGGGGCATAGCGTGCTAAAAGAATTCGCACCCTGAGTTGCAATAAAAACGAACAGGCATGGAAGTTATTCTAGCTTTTGTTCTATCTCAGGGGTGCTGTTCTTTCTCTTCATATATATATACACGTAAGAAAAAAAAAGCTGCAGCACTCCAATTTAGTGGTTTATTGTCAAGCAGCAAACATAGGCGACGTTTCAGGCTGTGCCCTTCCTCAAGCCATATATGTTTATATGTGTGTGTATATATATATATATATATATATATATATATATATATATATATATATATGTGTGTATTTATGTGTGTGTATGTATATATATATGTATGTATATATACACATATATATATGTGTGCATGTATGTATATATATATATATAGTGTGTGTGTATATAATATGTGAATCACCCGCATGTTATGGCATGTATAGGACAAAATGTTTTTGATGGTAATTACTGATACGATGATTTAATTTAAAAGGAAGATCCTTTTCTTCAAGAATGGCTATTGCAGCCATAATCCCCCTTTCTTCTTAATTAAAGGGACAGTAAAGTAAAAATTAAACATTTATGATATAAATAGGGCATGCTGTTTAAAACAACGTTTTACTTTACTTATTATCAACTTTGCTTTGTTCTTTTGGTATCCATTATTGAAAAATAAATCGAGGTAGTCAGATATGACTTGAGTGTGCTTGTGTCTTTATTTTTCTGTGGCAGCAGTGTTTGCTATTTATCGCATTGCTACAAACAATGTTGCAAATACTGCTGGCATATGGCTAAATACACATGCACACTCCTGAGCTCACCTAAGATTACTCTTTAACAAACGGTACCAGGAAAACTGAGCAAAATTATTAATATTAGTAAATTGAAAATTTGATTGAAATGTTATGTTTTATCCATTCCATTTGATTAATTTTGACTTTACTTTCCCTTTAATGCCTCTTGAAACTTACTAAATAATGTTTTGTTAATGTATTTCTATTTTCAAGGGACATAATAAAGTGGAATCTGAAAAAATGTTGTACAATAAAGGAAATGCCAAAACAAGGGGTTACAATCTTAGGTTAGATGGTAGCAGATTCAGGAGAAATGTGAGAAAGCTATTTTTTGCAGAAAGGGTGGTGGATTCATGGTTAAACTTCCATTAGAGGTGGCAAAAACAAAGACTGTAACATAATTCAATATGCCTGGGACATACATAAAGCTATCCTAAGAACAAAGTAACATGAAACTATGTTTCTATGTATTGAGAATCTGTGTATGTGATTATAAGTAAAACAGAAATGTAAATGTATATAACTAATTTAGTAATTTGACTCTCTTCTTGTTTTCAGATTGCAACTCATTAGTACATAAAAGTTGTAGAGAGAGTTACACTCCCTGTGCAAAGGTCAAAATGAAGGTAAACGTTACATCTTTGTTTTGTAAATGCTATTGTAATAAAGACAGTGACAGTGTATTGTATCTGAAAATGACATTTTGAATATTTGACATAGTGGTTCTCAAACTTTTTCAGACTGTGGCACACTTGGCAATGTAAATTTCATTTTATTTTTACTTTCCTATCCCTTTAAGTCTGTAATAGCCTATTAAAAAAACGGTTGGGAGAGGAAAAACGAGGCTAGCAAATTAAATGGTTAAGATATTAGGCTGGTAAAAGTGTAGTGTAATTTGGACATAAATATTTTGTACTATAAAAATTTGAGGCACACCTCTGCATCTCTCATGAGACACCATTTGAGAAACACTGGTTTAACAAACTTTGCTTTATTATGTTCCTTATACGATTCACAAAAATAACTACCTGGCTTGTACACATTCCAGGCTGCAGTCTGTTCTTCAGAAGTGTTTCTTTCATGTAAATGGCAAGAGTCCATGAGATAGTGATGTATGGGATATACATTCCTACCAGGAGGGGCAAAATGTCCCAAACCTCAAATTGCCTATAAATACACCTCCCACCACACACATACTTCAGTTTTACAAACTTTGCCTCCTATGGAGGTGGTGAAGTAAGTTTGTGCTTGATTTTTATGATTTCTTCTATGATAAGTGCGTCTAAGCATTCTGAAGCCCAATTCCTCTCAGAGTACAGTGTTTGTCAGAGGGATGTGAAGAGAGTATTGCCTGTTGATTCTTATGGTTTCACTCATTGGAAATCTTTTCCAGTAGGGATGCACCGAAATGAAAATTCTGGATCGAAACCAATACCGAAAATTCAGGATGCCCATGGCCGAAAATCGAAACTAAAGCAATTTTTTTTTCTTTTTTAACTACAGTGTGTGTGTGTGTAGCTAAGAGAGCTTGTAGGCGGGAAAGCTCCAACAAATGGGCGTGGTCACTTGTACCGTAGGACGGGATCTGCAGTGAAACAGGTGGAGCTCTACAAGGGAGAGCGTGGTTATAGCCAGACAACAATACGAGGTGGACATGCGTTTTGTTTTTGGGTGTAGTTATCCATGCGATGGGCGTGGCTGAACCTGATCTTCTCTCATCGTATCTCCCCCTAGTTCCTGGTTCGGGTCTCACACTGACCTGTCAGAGTATATGTCCAGAGCCCCAAATGGAGTCTGCCTGTCACCTATCACCAGGACCACCGGACTTAGCTACGACCTTACGTGCAAGGTGGTTATAGAAAGTTATTGTGCTTTTTTGTATACACTGTCTGGTGGGTACTAATTTGTACCAACTGTGTGCTAGCTTGGGGCTTATGCATATATAGTGTGCACGCATATTTGCCTCAAGCGAATAGAATGTCTATGCACAAGAGGCTGATGTATGATCACTGTATATAAGGCTTATACACATTCACGGTGTGTGCTTAGGGCTGTGTCTGATAATATCAAGCGTTTATAAACATGTTACTTATCCTCCTTTGAATACTGTATTCAGAACTTTGGTTTCCTTCTAAAAAAAAAAAAAAAATAGGGCACTGCTGGTTTCAAATATCATCATATCATGGTACTTATGTGTGTGCTCTGTGTATAATGCTAGTGCTGTGCTGCTCACCTTATGCTAAGGATAGACATGTAACTCAATAGAACAGGAGAGGGCTATACATTTTTAGCCATTTTGGTCCTCTTTGGGCCGAAATTGGAATTGCACATTTTCTGGGGGCCCAAATTTTGGTGCATCGCTAGTATTCTTTTTTTATTTCTGTGTGACAGAATCAGATTTAACAGTTTTTTTGTTTTTGTTTGTTTTTTACCAATTATCAAAATAAAGTATTGTCCTAGAAAACTATTATTATATGCAAAACAGTAAATCAAGTAATGAACTCAAACAGCAGCTCTAGGCTGGCATCAAATTTGAAATATGCTACACAATAATTTTACCGAAAATAAAAGGCAAAAAAAAACGAAAACCGAAATAACCAAAAATGCAATTTTTGGCCGAAACTTTCTGCGGCCAAAATTTCGGTGCATCCCTATTTTCAAGGGTTCTCTGTTATCAGTCGTAGGGATTCATCTCCTACCTCCCTTTTCAGATTGACGATATACTCTTATACCATTACCTCTGCTGATAGTTTTCAGTACTGGTTTAGCTGTCTGCTATATGTGGATGGGTGTCTTTGTATCAAGTATGTATCATTATTTAAGACACTCTCAGCTATGTTTGGGGCTTTATGTATTAATATAAAGTTTTAAATATATGTATTTACTTATATTTGCCATGAGTCAGGTCTATGTGTATTTCCCTTTGAAGTCTAGCAGTTTCAGTATGAGAATCATGTTTGAGGAAGTTCTTTTTTTATTATTTTCTTACCTGGGGTTTAGTCTTTTTATCCAATTTGACTTGTTTTTCCTTAAATTTTGCGGTCAAATCTAGGCTCGTGAGGGCGCAAAATGCTGTTATTTATTGCATCATTTTTGTTGCGAAAAATTTTTGGCGCAAATTTGCGTCTATAGTATCGCAAGTTTCATCACTTTCTGTGTCTTTGACATTAGGTTGTTTGCCGCAAAGTTGCGCTGACGTGAGTTGCGTCATTTCCAAATGTTGATTGGCGCCAAAAAAATGTCACTTTGCGTTGTGCGTCATACTTGGCGCCAAATTTTTTTTTTTGGGTTATATTACCCAACTTCCTTTATGCTCCCTGCTCTCTTTATATTTTAGAGGGCTATGCGGTTTGCTTTTCTGCCTAACATATGCATTTTTTCCCATTCCTGAAACTTCTTTATGAGGAAATTGTATATTTTGTTTAAATGTTATTTTTTTTTTTTACATTTTGCAAGATGTCTTAGTCTGATCCTGTCTCAGAAGCTACTCTAGGAACCATGCTGCCTGAACACAGTTCTACCAAAGCTAAGTGTATCTGTTGTAAGCAAGTTGAGATTATATCTCCGGCTATATTATGTAACAGTTGTCATAATAAGCTTTTGGATGACGATAATGTTTCTATTAGTACTAGTACAACGTCTGTTGTTCCCTCAACATCTAATGTACATGATATCCCTGTTGATATGAAAAATTATATTGCTGATGCAATACAGAAGGCTATATCTGCTATTCTACCTTCTAATAAACGTAAAAGGTCTTTTAAAACTTCTCATAAAACTGATGAAATTTGTGATGATGATAACATACTGAAATATCCACCTCTGAAGAGGATCTCTCTGGTTCAGAAGATCCTACTTCAGACATTGAAATTGATAAATCTTCTTATCTTTTTAAGATTGAATATATTCAGTCTTTGTTGAAAGAAGTATTGGTTACTTTGGGTATTGAGGAGTCTGATCCTCTTGATAACAAAACCAGTAAATGTTTAATTTCTATTTTTAAACCTCCTGTGATTACTCCGGAGGTTTTTCCTGTTCCAGATGCGTTTTCTGATGTGATTGCTAAGGAATGGTCTAAGCCGGGGGCTTCTTTTAATCCTTCTTCTAGATTTAAGAAGTTATATCCTTTACCAGTGGCTAATTTGGAGTTTTGGGAAAAAGTCCCAAAGGTTGATGGGGCTATTTCTACTCTTGCCAAACATACTACTATTTATATGGAAGATAGTACTTATTTTAAGGATCCTTTAGATAGGAAGATTTAATCTTATCTAAGGAAAGCTTATTTACATTCTGGCTATATTCTCAGGCCTGCCATTTCTATGGCTGATGTTGCGGCTGCATCAACTTTTTGGTTGGATAGCTTAGCACATCAGGAAACAGATTCTGATTTGTCTAGCATTATTCGTTTGCTTCAACATGCTAATCATTTTATCTGTGATGTTATTTTTGATTTCATCAAGATTGATGTTAAATCTATGTCTTTAGCTATTCAAGCCAGAAGAGCTTTATGGCTTAAATCATGGAATGCTGACATGGTATCTAAATCTAGATTACTATCTCTATCTTTCCAGGGTAATAATTTATTTGGTTTTCAGTTGGATTCTATTATTTCCACTATCACTGGGGGGAGGGAGTTTTTTTGCCCCAAGCTAAAAAGTCTAAGGGTAAATCTAAAGCTTCTAATCTGTTTTGTTCCTTTTGTCAGAATAGAGAACAGAAAACTATTCCTTCCCCTAAGGACTCTGGTTCCAATTGGAAGCATCTTCAAGTTGGAATAAATTCAAGCCTTATAAGAAGCCAAAGCCAGCCCCCAAGACTGCATGAAGGTGCGGCCCTCAATCCAGTTCAACTGGTGGGGGGGGCAGATTGAAATTATTTCAAAACATTTGGGCAAATTCTGTTTAGAATCTGGATTCAGAGCATTGTCTCTCAAGGGTATCAAAAAGGTTTTAGAATAAGACCCCCTGTGAGAAGATTCTTTCTCTCTCATGTTCCAACAAATCCTGTGGAAGCTCAGGCTTTTCTAAAGTGTGTTTCAGATCTGGAGCTTTCAGGGGTGATTATACCAGTCCTGCCTTAGGAACAGGGTCTGGGTTTTTATTCAAATCTATTCATTGTCCCAAAAAAAGAAAATTAATTCAGACCAGTTCTGGATCTGAAGTTTTTTAATCGTTTTTTTAAGGGTCCCAACTTTCAAGGTCGTGACTAAAAGGACTATTCTGCCTTTTGTTCAGCAAGGTCATTACATGTCCGCAATAGACTTACAGGACGCTTATCTTCACATTCCGATTCATCCAGATCACTATTGGTTTCTGAGATTCTCTTTTATAGACAAGCATTACCAATTTGTTGCTCTTCCATTTGGCCTAGCGACAGCTCCAAGAATCTTTTCTAAGGTTCTCGGTGCCCTTCTATCTGTAATCAGAGAGCAAGGTATTGCGGTGTTTCCTTATTTGGACTAGTGTTGTTTCTTCAAAGACATGGTTTTAGGATCAATTTACCAAGGAGTTTCTTGATTCCTCAGACAAGGGTCACCTTTTTAGGTTTCCAGATAGATTCAGTGTCCATGACTCTGTCTTTAACAGACAAGAGACAAATGAAATTTCAGCCTGTCGAAACCTTCAGTCTCGATCATTCCCTTCAGTGGCTATCTGCATGGAAGTTTAGATCTCATGACTGCAGCATTGGACGCAATCCCCTTTGCTTGTTTTCATATGAGACCTTTGCAGCTTTGCATGCTGAATCAATGGTGCAGGAATTATACTCAGATATCACCATTGATATTCTTAAATCCCAGCATTCTACTCGCAGTCCTTTAGCAATGAAAGAAGTATCATTGATACTTTCTTGGGCAGAATCCAACTCTTGTCTAATTTCTGCTATTCCTATCCCAGGTGTAGACAATTGGGAAGTGGATTATCTCAGCCGTCAAACTTGCTTATATTTTTCCGCCTCTAGTTCTTATTACAAGGGTGATCTCCAATATCATAATGGAACAATCGCATGTGTTTCTGATAGCACCAGCATGGCCTCACAGGTTTTGGTATGCTGATCTTGTCCGGATGTCCAGTTGCCAATCTTGGTCACTTCCTTTATGGCCAGACCTCCTGTCTCAAGGGCCCTTTTTCCATCAGGATCTCAAATCTCTAAATTTGAAGGTATAGAAATTGAAGGTTTAGTGCTTAGTCATAGAGGTTTCTCTGACTCAGAGATCAATACTATGTTGCAGGCTCGTAAGTCTGTTTCAAGGAAGATTTATTGTCAGGTTTGGAAAACCTATATTTCATGGTATTCTTCTCATAAATTCTCTTGGCGTTCTTTTAGAATTCCTAGAATTCTCCAGTTTCTTCAGGACGGTTTGGATAAAGGTTTGTCTGCAAGTACTTTGAAGGGACAAATCTCTGCTCTTTCTGTTTTATTTCATAGAAAGATTGCTAAACTTCCTGATATTCAATGTTGTTCAGGCTTTGGTCCGTATCAAGTCTGTTATTAAGTCTTTTTCTCCTCCATGGAGTCTTAATTTGGTTTTGAAAGTTTTGCAGACTCCTCCTTTTGAGCCTATCCATTCTTTGGATATTAAATTACTTTCTTGGAAAGTATTGTTCCTTTTGGCTATCTCTTCTGCTAGAAGAGTTTCTGAATTGTTGGCTCTCTCTTGTGAGTCTCCTTTTCTGATTTTCCATCAGGATAAAGCTGTTATGCGAACTTCGTTTAATTTTTTTCCTAAGGTTGTGAATTCGCTTGAAAAATCGTTACACTCTTTGGATGTGGTAAGGTCTTTGAAATACTATATTGAGGCTACTAAGTATTTCAGAAAGACTTCTAGTCTGTTTGTTGTCTTTTCTGGTTCTAGGAAAGTTCAGAAAGCCTCTGCCATTTTTTTGGCATCTTGGTTAAAGCTTTTGGTTCACAAGGCTTATTTGGAGGCGGGGAAGTCTCCGCCTCAGAGAATTACAGCTCATTCTACTAGATCAGTTGCCACTTCTTGGACTTTTAAGAATGAAGCTTCAGTTGATCAGATTTGCAAAGCAGCAACATGGTCTTCTTTGCATACATTTACTACATTTTACCATTTCAGTGTATTTCCTTCCTCGGAAGCAGTCTTTGGTAGAAAGGTTCTTCAGGCAGCTGTCTCAGTTTGATTCTTCTGTTTATAAGAAGAACTTATTTTTTGGATTTAATTTCTCAGTGGAAATAGCTGTTTTTATTTGATCCCTCCCTCTCTAGTGACTCTTCTGTGGGCTACCACATCTTGGGTATTTTATCCCATACGTCACTAGCTCATGGACTCTTGCCATTTACAGAAAACATAATTTATGTAAGAACTTACCTGATTCATTTCTTTCATAATGGCAAGAGTCCATATGGCCCACTTTGTTTTTGGTGGTTATATTTTTTGTATAAAGCACAATATTATTTTCCAGTTTCTCTTTTTTGTATGCCTTTTTACTCCTTTTTATACCTCACTACTTGGCTATACGATAAACTGAAGTATATGTGTGATGGGAGGTGTATTTATAGGCATTTTGAGATTTAGGAAACTTTGCCCCTCCTGGTAGGAATGTATATCCCATATGTCACTAGGTCATGGACTCTTGCCATTATGAAAGAAATTAATTTATCAGGTAAGTTCTTACATAAATTATGTTTTTGTTTTGAGTTAGCCACATGGATAAACAAGAGTATTATACGTAATGCTGTTCAATATCTTCCTTTAACCCCTTAACAACAGATGTTGTACAGGGTAAGGCATCTGTCATTTAGCCCTTAAGGACATGAGCCGTACCTTGTACGGCGGCTGTCCTGGGCAGTTAGTATGTGAGTCTCTCAGAAAGCCGCGTGAGTGAGGCATTGGAGAAATAGTGTAATGGAGGACACCACAGGCAGGTGTCTGTAGAATGCCTCATTACATAAGGTACATGCTGCAGTCTTGTGCTGGTGCTGGATGCCTGTATGTAAGACTATCCAGCAACATTACAGCAACTGTCAAAAATGAAAGCTAGTCACAGTGATTGCATACTTAAAGTGCAGCCTAGATACTAGCATGCAGCAATGCATGCTATTATCAGGCTCACTGGGCAATGACTGGATACCTCAGGATTGAGGCCAGATTCCCCCCAAAAAACTGCCCCATGGTCTCATATGATCCCAAGGGATGTGCATTCAGATACGTTGTTAGGATACAAATGTGGAAGAAGACGGCCACTCATTGCATTCAACTCTTTTCGAAGACAAATTTCTTCTTGTGAAAGATTTTCACATGGAGAAATTCGGCTCTGAAAAGAGCCAAATGCCACAAGTGGTTGCCGCCTTCTACATTTAGATTCTAACAAAGGATCCAAAGGCACATCCTTAGTGATCACTTTTTTGTCCCCTTCCCTTCTCTCCCTGTGAACCCCTTTGTCAATATAAGTGTTAAAATGTATTTTAGATTTAATTTTATGCCATTGGAAATAGAAGGGTTAAATCGTTTTGTAGGAATGGTTATAAAGAAAACTGACAAAAGAAATGCCTTATTTAAATTTTCAAATGTTTTCAATATTAAATTCTTATCTATTGTTGTGTTATATACATATAGGGTATCATAGAAAGCTCTGTTAGTCTGTTTAAAAACGGTATATAATATGTATATGATAATTATGGTGAAACTAATATTGAGCAGAATGTCAAAATGACCTGTGTCATTTACAAATGGAAATGGTGAAAAAAACTATGTCCTTAAGGCAGAGCTTTCCAAACTTTTCATGTTGGTGACACACTTTTTAGACCTACATCATTTCGCGACACAGTAATTAATTCAGTTGTACTAGCAAACAGGAGGTTAAACTAACTTGTTTTAAGAGATACGGACACACATAAATTATATAATAATGAAATTTGCAAGTAACAGTATGTATGTGCAAGAATTAAAAAAAAGTTTAATAACACCAATAGCTACTTACTATTTTAATAGGATGTATGAGGTTGATGGGATGAACACAATATCTGAATATTTGGTGGAATATTAGATAAAGACACTCGCATTTCATCATCAAGCATTTTTAAGTTTCCACTTCCTATCCATATATCAAGAGCAGGAGCAGCAATGCACTAATGGGAGCTAGCTGCAAAAAAACTCCCACTGACTTCTGACTTCAGCTCAGCGTTTAAGCTGCCGCCCTCAGAGCTTGGCGAGTCCGATTGACTACTGCCCACGCTGCAAACACACTGCTGTCACACTCACTGACTACACATGCAGTCACAAGTCAATTAAGGAGACTACATGTGCAGTCAGGAGCCAATGTGCTGCCAATGGGAATAGTTTCAGTTCCCACTGAGCTGCGCCAATAGGTTAAGATGATCTGTGTCCCCCTAGGTATCAATCACGTGTCAACTATGTGATATGCGTAGCAGGCAGGCAGAAAGTCAGAAACCAAAAAAATAAAAAATGTAAAAAAATTTGTGCTGAAGCAGGGACACACCTACACACTGCTGCCGACACACTAGTGTGTCCCGACACACAGTTTGGAAAGCACTGCCTTAAGGGGTTATCATGGAACACTGTTGAGTGTAACTTTATTAAAAAATAATAATAATAGTAAAAGATTTTGCACTTCATACATTTCCAAATAATATATATAATATTAAAAATACAATCCTCAAATAGATGTCTTATAAGACAATAATAGCAATTTTATACAAAACAATAGGTATTGTGTAGATTAGAAAATTATGGATTCATTTATATTTTTACACAAGAAATATTGTTTATTTAAACTATTATTAATGAATCTATATATTTTTGATATGAGCAACAAATATACTAAAAATTATCTGTCCAAAAACTTATTTTTCCCCTTTCTTCTAAAATATCCACCCCCCTTTTCTCTATAACTGTTAATAACTCCATCATTACCTCAACCCCACATGCCCGATGTCTTGGGGTCACACATGACTCAGATCTATCTTTCACTCCTCACATTCAGTCCTTGGCTAAAAAGCCTGCCGCTTCCACCTTAAAAACATCTCTCAAATTAGACATTTCCTTACACAAGACTCAACTAAGATTTTAATCCACTTTCTCATCCTTTCCCGCCTTGACTACTGCAACTCCATCCTCTCTGGTATCCATAATTAACATTTTCAGGATTAAACACATAATTCTCACTCTGACACAGAAAGCCCTCAACTGCACTGCTCTCCCCTACATCTCAAACCTTGTCTCCAGATACTCTCCCTCCCATCCCCTTCGCTCTGCTCATGATCTCCTACTCTCCTCCTCTCTTGTTACCTCCTTACATTCCCGTTTACAATATTTTTCCAGACTGGCTCCTATCTTATGGAACTCTCTGCCTCGCTCCACAAGACTCTCCCCTAGTTTTGAAAGCTTCAAGCACTCCCTGAAGACTCTACTATTCAGGGATGCTTACAACCTACACTATCCTTCTTATCTCCACTGTTATCCCCTTAAACCCCACAGCAAGTAAGCCTATGAGCCCAGCTTTTTGTTTCTACAACAGTGCAACTCTCGGCAGGGCCCTCTGCCCACTTGACCCCTGTAAATGTTTTTTGTATACCACCTATGTTCATAGCGCTGCAGAATCTGTTGGCGCTCTACAAATACCTGATGATAATAATAATAATCTGTTGATAAAAGCAACAGGAAATAAAGTTAAGTTACAAATTATATGATTATGACAAAAAGCAAAGGCAAAAGTCTACTACTATAGCTTATTTTGTAAGAATTAAAATCTAAACTCATTTAAAGCTTCATATTTTCATGCCACAGATTAATTTAAGCAAAAACAAATGAAAATGAGCAAGTTTATGAGTTGTAATTAAGAAATTCCATTCCTGAGGCATTTGGACACATTCCTAAAGGTGTGGTGTTAACCTACAACAAGCTTGACACCCTTTTAGCTGATTGATGGCTAAGAATATTTAGCATTACTACAGTATACTGTATCTTATACTGTTGGGTTATCTTATTCAGGAAATAGAATGTAAATTGCCTTGTTCCACATGGTGTAGGTAGGAACTTCACAGTGCTCACCATGCTGGCCAAAAACCACAGGGGTGTTTCTCTGGATTTGCTGGATTTATTTGATTATGGCCTTACTCTCTAAATGGTATCCTTTTTTATGTTATTCACGCAATGAAGCAACGTCTGGTTGTTCCAGTGTGTTTTGAATGTAGAATAATTTTCCATTGCTGTGTACTCTATCTATATTCCTGCTCCAGATAAAAAATAATGTGGCTCAGATTGTTCTTTATTATATAGAATTATTTGTGGTTGAGAGAATCGTTTCATCTTACTATATCACTGTGTTTGTATTATGTCCTCGGTCTTTTCCCTCCATAGTTTTTCCTCCAAGCCTTTCACCAGTCATTCTGGTTCTGTTACCATTGCACTTATACAAAAATTGTTTTTAAAATGTTTAACTCATTTTAGCTTGCGTCTTTGTCAGAAGTAAACCGTGACAGATTTTGGACAGTTTTCTGTTCTTGACGATTTGGTGGTTTTGGGAATCTCTTTATTGCTAGATTGTCCTGACGTTCTGTCGAAATCTCATCTACACTGGTTTATTCTAATGTTCTGCAATCTATGGATTGCAGAAAATTTGATTGCTATTTGCCCTTAATTTATTTTGTTAAATAAAAAAACTGCGTCCAAACCTTCTTTAGCCCAATGGATGTGGATTTGCTCTGATTCACTTATGGATTACATTCATAGGAAAGCTACAGATTTTTCTTATTGTGTAGCTTCTAACACTTATTTAACACGTATTAATGGCAGCCCTCTGGTCTTTCCTGAATATGTTTACTCACTTTTGTCAGTTCACTTCAACTTTGCAAACAGCATTCGGTTGGATACACTGCAGACCTTCCTCAGACCTAGGCAAATACTTTTTTCTTCCCAAAAATGGCTTCATATTGGTTACTTTTGTACTGGCCCACCAGTTCCTGCACATGGTCTTATGTGAGCGTAAGAGAAAGATCATATGTTCTTTGTACAAAAAAATATACATAATAATTTAAATGGCCACCATACACACTTTTGTTGTGGCTTTTGTTTGGTCTGTTTGGAAACTATAATACTTCTCCATCTCTTTGTCTACAAATAGTTCTTAGCTTAGTTGTATGTCTGAAGTCATCTGCAATGTTTTTACCTACACTAAGGGCAAAGTTTACCATGACTTATCCAGACTGGCCCCCATCTTGTGGAATTCCCTGCCTCACTCCATAAGACTCTCCCCTAGTTTTAACAGCTTCAAGCACTCCCTAAAAACTCTACTTTTCAGGGATGCATACAACCAACACTAACCTTTCCTAACTCCACTGCTTTCCCCTTGAACCCCTTAGAGTGTAAGCCTATGGGCCCAGCTGTTTACAGATCTCTTCACAAGAGCCGACTACAACAGTGAAACTCTCGGCAGGACCCTCTACCCACTTGACCCCTACAAAAGCTATCCTGTACACCGACTATGTTTACAGCGCTGCAGAATCTGTTGACGCTCTACAAATACCTGATAATAATAATAATAATCCTTGCAGGTGGACAGGTTCGCAAGTTGTGAACCTCTTTGTCTGCGAACACTACTTGCAGTGTTGCATCACACTGATATTTAAGATTGCACAAGAGGTTTCTTGTGCAATGCCGCTCCAGACTCCTATGCAACCAATATGTGGTAGGAGGCAATATACCCACTGGTTCTTAAATAGATCTGTTTGAGTATAAAGAAATTATTTTATGTTATGAATAAATCTAGTTATTTAAGGGATAAATGTAGTAATTTCATTTCACCATGCTAACTTTTATTTTATTGTACAAAATAGGGTCCACAACCTCATGATTCGTCTTCACTACCAGTGATCATGAGGAACAAGGGTAAGTAGATCCTGTTTAACCAGTGGTAATACACTGATGATGCCATATACAAAGGTAATCCGAAAATGTCCTAGTTATAAATTGAAAGACTTTTTAAAGTTTTGCCAACTGTGACTTTCATTCATGGCGAGTAACACTGCAACACGTCATGTGTAGTCATTTTAATGTGTCCTAACGTATGCTTTGTGGAAATGAAAAGGCTCTCTACATAAGTGCAAGGATGCCTTTTATTTAGACATGAAGATTAGAGAATGGTTTTGACTAATAATCTATACACAGGTGGAGAAGCCCTCACTAGGTTGCCAGTACAATAAAGAAGGTAGCAAAAGTTAAGAGCAAAGAGGGGAAGACAGGTTATCATTATTGAGCCTTGTCCTATCTATTGATTTTCTATGGAATAAAGAAAAAGCAGAGATAATATATTAGTGTGTTTGTTTTCAAGGCAATGCAATAAAGCTTGTTTTGAGTTCTGACTGTTCCTCTGTGGAAAATGTACATTGAAAGCCCGGTAGCTTATTGGGGGCCATTTTCTGAGTCTCTCAATGAAAATTAAAGTCAAGTGGAGCATTTAATAGGGATGTGTATTTTATCCTTCGTGAGGATCCGAAGGAGTAAGTAAGCAGCGGCTCATGCTCTTTGGATATTATTGTAGCCGGATTGATACCTGTAAAGATCCCCACACTCGGATCTGGGCAAATCCAGATCTTTTACAAGAATCAATACGGCTACAAAAAAACATCTGAAGGGGCACGAGCCGCTGTTTACTTCCCCATTTGGTTTCTCACAAAGGTTCCAAAGGCACATCCCTAGTATTTAATATAGTATGCACAGAGATTTTACGCTTTATTTCTATTTAATCTAGTGATTTCTGCTTTATTATTAAAATTAAAAATGTTCCTCTCCCCTTTTCCTGGATTAAGGCATGCAATAGAGGGCTTACCTTGCACATTTAGAGCTGCTCATACCTTTTTAGAATTGGGGTCCTGCATTGATGACAGTAGTACCCCCTAACATCTTCATTGCTTTGGAAATGTTTGTAGCTATTTCACAGTAAGATTTTTTTCACAGGTTTTTGACACAATAAGATTTTCTTGCAGTAGATCCCAAGGAAAACTACATTTTTGTCTTAGCCATTCATAGACTGGCTTAGATAAATGTCTTAAATAAATGTATATGTTTGAGTTCACAGGTATTTGTTACGCTAAGGTTGCCCTATATCTTGTTGAATCTCACAGTAATGGCATGTTGCCAGCTAAGCGAGGCCAGTAAACTAATCTCAAAGGCCTTAATGACTTAAAGGGACAAAAAACTCTAACTTCAAAGGCACTCACGTTTCTGCATTTCGCAAGTATTCGCAAAAATAATTCTAGTAAAAGTTATCACTGTTTCAAGGCTTCCTTTAGCTGTGCGCAAGTATATTAACATATGCCCCGTGCACACTTATTCAAATATTGCACCTGTTTATAGAGCATATATTGCTCAGCCAGTTACACAGTTTTCATCAATGTTGATAAATAAATGTCACCATTGGCTCTCTGACAGGCACAGTGTTTGAACTAGGGTGCCCAGGGCATATATAATCTTATTGTCTGTGCACAGTTAAATCTATCACTAAATCAGTGATAACTGTCATTAGCGGAAGGCTTAGTAATGTTTAATCTCCTTTTTGTTTACATATCTTTTTAATGCATTACTACTTATTGTTGCTAAAAAATGAATATTTATAACCAGGGTTACTTTTCTGGTCATGATTCAGTAAAATTTGTATAAAATGTATTTATTTATTTTTTAATTTAGGCTCACAACCGAAGGAGCGGCCGCGGTCAGCAATAATTGCACCAGATGAAAATACCATTTCAACACTAATGATTAATAGGAGATCACAAACATCCCTCTCAATATCCAAGAGCATCTCAACACAAAATATTGCAGGGTTAGTGGAACTTTAAGTATATTGTATCTGTAAACTGAGGCAGGTAAAGCTCAATTTAGTTGTTTTATTTTAGCCAAATGGATATATAGAGTATTTACATTTTACATTTTGATAAGCAATAGTATTAATAGTCCTAGTGGACCTGACATTACCCAAGTGGCTGTGGGTAAAGCCTGATGTAACATGATAATTCTTCTCCGAGTCACCCCATCAAACATATATACGATACACTCTAATTCACACAAAGCTCTCCTCCTAAACCTTATTTCCCGAGGTTCAATGCGGGGCGCCTTCCTTGAAACCCCCAGGCAGAGCCACTTAATGTCAGGTTTACCCGGGTAATCCTAGGATTACCTGGATTTCTGACTTTACCTGTAACATACATACATATATATATATATATATGTGTGTGTATATATATATATATATATATATATATATATATTTATATATATCTATCTATGTATATCGCTAAATACTGTACAATGTGCATAAGAAGTAAAGTACCCTAATAGTAATCTTGTTTCCATTGTAGAATTGGATGTGATGAAGGCCTTGCAGGTACTTGGAAAGTTCTCTCTCAGTCTACAGATTCTTTGCACAAAATCAGCAAAGTTCATGAGTCAATGGAGTCTCTTATTGATGAGGGTAAGAAGCACACTCACTCACTAAAAAAATGTCTGTCTGCTCAGGCTAAAAAAGTTGGTTGATAGTGTCTGCCCTCTCAGCAATGGTGGTAATGGCCCATTATTGTGGTAGAACAAGTTTTATAATCTTTTTCTTGTAACTTTATAAAACTTCAGTAAGCAGTTTCTTCCTAGCCTTTTTTGTAGGTATCACATCAACTGAAGCCTTCATATATATTGGAATTTTAATTCTGAAATTGATCTCTGATTCTGATTACAGGTGGCCCTCATTTTACAACGGTTCAATTTACACCGTTTCAGAATAACAACCTTTTTTTCCAGTCATGTGACTGCTATTGAAAAGCATTGAGAAGCAGTGCATTTATTAAAATAGCCAGTAGGTGGAGCTGTCCGCTTGTGTTGCAGCAAAGCCAAGCAAGCTGAAATTAATCAGTTTAACCAGACCTGAGCTATCGAGCAGATTTCAAAGGAACAAGCTCTTCCTGTCTATAAATCAGTCCAGATTGAAATGCATAGAAAGAACTGTTTGCAGAAAAAATGCAAGTGAAGTCTGTGTTGTGTGATTATTTTATTAGGTTTATAATGCTGTTTAGCAAATGTTTTTGTTCATTTAACTTAGTTTAATTATATATTCTGTGTTGTGTGATTATGTTATTAGGTTTATAATGCTGTTTAGCATTTAAAGTCTTCATTTCAAAGCTTTAAAACTAAATGTATTAGGTGTTACTTATGACAATTTTGAGAGGGGCCTGGAACCTATCTCCCTCACTTCCCATTGACTTAAATTATAAACTGGGTTTCAATTTACAACGGTTTCGATTTACAACCATTCCTTCTGGAACCTAACCCCGGCGTAAACTGAGGGCTACCTGTATTTGTAGAATCTTAGCTTAAAGATTTAGAATTGAAAATCTGAATCTCAAGTCACATTCGGTTTTAAAGGGATGTTAAACAGTAAATACTAAAGATTAGCCTTAGAATAATATGTAGATGTATTTTTACATTTCTAATAGTTGTATAAATATTGAAAATAGAAGTGTAAAAGTTAAGTTTTTATAAAGTACTCTAGATTCTATAAAATAATGGGAGCCACCATATGTTAACTAGTTTTCTATTTATCTCTATCTTCTGCTGAGAACAAGTTGGGAAAGCTCTATAAACCAAGCAATAAAATAGAAATTGTGTAAACAAGGTTGTATTTTATTGCTTGTTTTATTTCTGTCTCTCATTGTTTGCAGCAAGACAGATGATATGTTGAAAACTTAAGTTCAAACATGGTGGTGTACATTACTTTACTGAAACTCAGTGGAATTTTGAAGTCCAACAATTTTCTGAGTTAAAATTAAAGGAAAAGGGGAAAAAATAAATAATTAAAGTATATTGCAAAGTTATTTAGCTATACATAATTAAACGTTTTATATTAATATCTCCTACTATTTAATATCCCTTTAAACTGAGATTTTTTTGTAGCTTTAGTCTCTCTTATAGGTTTTCCATACACAATGGAGATGAGATTAAATCAAGTTAGACACATACATTTAATGTAAAATGTGCCTACATATTCTGCTTTCGGAGGTATCTGAATCCTCCGAATTCACATATCTATTAAATAAGGCGGCAGCTTATGCCGTTCAGTTATTTTCAAAGCCAAATCTATTCTTGTGGAATTGCTATTCACTAGGATCTGGATTTACACAGATCCTAGTGTTTTGCAGCTTCACAAGAATACATTTGACTCTGAAAATAGCCAAACCGCATGAGGGCTCACCTTCTTCCATTTTCAGAGGTATCCGAAATCTAATATTTACCACTATAGGGCTAACAGACATGAGACATGGGAAAGTGCTAAAAAGATCATTGCTCTGCTGTAGGAATGGACATGAATGAGGGACAGCTCATGGGCGAATTTGAGACGGATTCCAAACAACTAGAGTCAGAGTCTTGGAGCCAGGTTGTGGACAGCAAGTTCCTTCGACAGCAAAAGAAAGACGTTGTGAAACGCCAGGATGTGATATATGGTAAATGCTTGACAATAAATAATATTGAACAATGGAAGGTCAAGAAATGAAAGTCTGTGTTCTTTCCTCTAAAGTTTAATGTCTCATCTGCTACTTTGTCCATTTGACGGCACAAAGGAATTTCTTTTTTTTTTTGTTGCATCTATCAACATTATACCTTTTTGCATGTAAAATAGTGATAAGGTAATCAGAAGACAAGATAGTTAATGGAAAATCACAGAATTTTGCTATAAAGAAACTCCGAAGAATTAAGAAAACCAACAATTTTCAGAGTTAGAGTACAGGAAAAGGGGACAAAATAAATAATGAAAGTCTATTGCAAAGTTGTTTTACTACACATAATTAAATATTTTACATTTAAAATAAAGTGTTTATTTTCTCTTTATTCCATCTCCTGGGAGAGGTGCAATTTTAGAACTTCTGCAGTCTTTGATTGCTTGTCAATTACCCAACTGGATTTCACAGGGACTCTTAGGATTCATCAAAATCTGACTTTGCTCATTGACTATGTTTTAACCATTACAGCACTATTTGCTTCCTGCCAAATGTTTAATTTCTTTTCATTGAGTTTCATTATCTCTCTACACACCTGTTTTCAACCTAGAAATAACTTTAAATAATCCTGATTTTCAGTGCATAGTGTTTGGAATTTAGGTTATTGATTAATTAAAATAGTAAAGCTGAAAGCATTTGAGCTTTAGTAGTGAAATCGTTCTAAGATCATAAGCAAAGTGAATGTATCACTTCTTTATTTTAGAAATATTTTTATTGAGATTGGTATGTGCTTATTATACATTATAAGTGGTATTTTTGTCACCTGAACATGTCCTTAGTGGACTGTAGTAAAACCTGTATAATAGAGGAATCAAGGAGTGGATAAAAGTCACCTATGATATTGGACTAAAATAAAAGTTAAAATAAAAGTAAAAAATAAAATAAAAAAGAGCATCTTATATTTCTCAGATGTATCTCTCAATATTTGTTGTATATATGTTGATTAGTAAAGGGATACTAAACTCAAATGTTTTCTTTCATGATTTAGAAAGAGCATGCAATTTTTAGCAACTTTCTAATTTACTCCTATTATCATTTTTTCTTAGTTATCTTGCTATCTTTATTTGAAAAGCAGAAATGCAAAGCTAAGGAGCTGACCGATCTTTGGTTCAGCACCTGGGTAGCGTTTGCTGATTGGGTAAATGTAGCCACCAATAAGCAAGCGCTTCCAGGGTCCTGAACCTAAAATGGCCAACTCCTAAGCTTTACATTCCTGCTTTTTAAAATAAAGATAGCAAGAGAACGAAGAAAAATTGATAATAGGAGTACATGAGAAAGTTGCTTAAAATGTCATGCTCTATCTGAATCATGAAATAAAAAATGTGGGTTTAGTATCTAAGATATGTTCCTGCAAGAGAAACAGAAAGTCAAAAGTGTAAAACTGCTGGACAGATATTGACAATAAAATGTAACTCTTATCAGTTAGGCAAGCAATAATAAACTATCAGCTAACGGACAGCAGAACATTACTGATCCTTAAACAGGGTTTCTTCTTATGAGTCCTTTATTGATGAAAATCGCTAATGGGTATTTCTAAATGTGAGAATTAAGCTTACTTCTTACACTTTCCATCATCTTAGAAACTGACAGCAATATGCTACACAACACTACAGTGGCCATATATATTTGTTAATATCTTGTTTTGTTTTCTAAATATTAATTGGTGTAACACATAGAATTGTTGAAAGAAAAACTGATACATTATTTATTCTAGGCTAAAGGAAATCTTACCTAAAGGGATGGTAAAGTCAAAATTAAACGTTCATAATTCAGATAGCATACAATTTTCCAATTAACTTTGGTTATCTATTTTTTCATCTACTGGTATCCTTTGTTGAAAAACGTACCTAGGTAGGCCCAGGACCACCAGTGCACTACTCTGAGCTAGCTGCTTATTGGTGGCTGTACACACAATACATACCTCTTATAATTGGCTCACCAGATGTGTTAAGCTAGCTCCCAGTAGTGCATTGCTACAGTTTCACCAAAGGATATCAAGAGAATTAATCAAATGTCATAATAGAGCATAGAATTTTAAATTTTCTTCTATCTGAATCATAAAAGAAAAAATGTGGGTTTCTTGTCCCTATAAGCAACATGAGAGTGAGAAGAAAGTGTGATTAAATTGTAAACCGTTTTTATCTTTTACGATGAATTAATTTTGAGGACCAAAAACATATCACAGTTTTATGTATTTTAACTTAATTTAGCAATATATCATGTTTTCTTTGTTTCTTAAAGTATTAGGTTTTGCCCCCTAATCTGTAGTCTGGAATTGGATTTATCGTGATCATAGATTTCAGCATGATTAGGTGTTGGTAGTTTAATCCATGAGTCTTACTAGTTGTTTTTCTTTATTCCGCGGCGCAGAACTTATGCAAACGGAAATGCACCATGTAAGAACATTGAAGATCATGAGTGACGTATACAGTCGCGGAATGATGACGGAATTACAACTTGAACAGAACGTTCTAGAAAAGATTTTCCCTTGCCTTGATGATTTGCTGAACATTCATAGCCAGTTCTTCCAAAGGATCCTTGAAAGAAAAAAAGAATCAATGGCAGAAAGAAGTGAAAAGAATTTTATCATTAAGAGAATTGGGGACATTCTTGTAAACCAGGTCTGTGTAGGATGATTTGTTGTTCGTTTCTCTGTATACACCAAACTCTAGAAAACATTATTACCATGCAAAATTGTGTTGTAAAGGCAAATAATAGAAATAGGCTTTTAATATATCTTCTAAAATTCAGTTTTTGAAACTCATGGGACCATTTTCAATGAGACGGTGATGCAAGTATGTTGGTGAAACCAAACTAGGATACTCAGCCGATCTTGTTATTTTGTTCATCTAATTTCCTGTATGCAGTGATTATTGTGCTTCCCTTGGTAGCCACAAAAATATAAGAGATTTGGATTATAACTCAGTGGTTAAAGGGATATGAAACCCAATTTTTTATTTCATGATTCAAATAGAGCAGGCACTTTTAAGCAACTTTCCAATTTACTCCTATTATCAATTTTTTTTTGTTCTCTTGGTATCTTTTTTAAAAAAAGCAGGATTCTAAGTTAAGCAGCCGGCCCTTTTCTGGTTCAGAACCCTGGGTAGCGCTTGCTGATTGGTGGCTACAGTTAGCCACCAATTAGCAAGCACTACCCAGGTTCTGAACCAGAAAATGGATCGGCTCCTAAGCTTACATTCTTGCTTTTCAAATAAAGATATTAAGAGAACGAAGAAAAATTGATAATAGGAATACATTAGAAAGTTGCTTAAAATTGCCTGCTCTATTTGAATCATGAAAGAAAATATTGGGTTTAAATTGTTAAATCCATGGTGGGTTTTTTTGGAGGTGGGGGGTATAAAAATATTTTAACATTCTTTCCTGCAAGGGGACAAGTGTCACAGGGGAGGCCTTTGAAAAAATAACCACTAGCTGCTAACACTGATCTGAATTAAGGGACAGAAATGTTAAAATTGTCATGGTTCATATAGAGCATGCAATTTTAAACAACTTACCAATTTTTTATCTCCTTTGCTCAGTTCTCTTGGTGTCCTTTGTTAAAACTCATACCTAGGTAGGCTCAGAAACAGCAATGTACTACTGGGAGCTAGCTGTTGGTGGTTGCCGATATATGCCACTTTTCATTGACTTGCCAGAAGCGTTCAGCTATCTCCCAGTAATGCATTGTTGCTCCTTCAACAAAGATACCAAGAGAATGAAGCACATTAGAGAATAGAATTAAACTGTAAAGTTGTTGCATGAGTCATGAAATATACATTTTGGGTTTCATGTCCTTTTAAAATACATGCTTATTATTTGGTCTAGCACAGAGATTCCAATCTTTTTAATAAGTTTGTTTAGTTCTTTACCAATGATTTAACCCTCCCTGCATTATTACTGTTTAAGGGCTGACTAATATTTATTCACAGTTTTCGGGTGACAATGGTGAGCGAATGAAGAAAACATATGGCAAGTTTTGTGGACACCACAATGAAGCAGTGAATTATTTCAAAGATTTGCACTCTAAGGAAAAGCGGTTTCAAGCATTCATAAAGGTACAGCGCAATCAGATCATGTGGTGTGGCACCTTCCCTTAGTCAAAGGACATTTTGTTTTTGTTCATCACTTGCACAACAACCACTTTATGTTCATTTTGTCTTTTAGAAAAAAATGAGCAGTTCAGTAGTGAGACGACTGGGCATCCCTGAGTGTATATTGTTGGTAACGCAAAGGATCACAAAGTATCCTGTCCTGTTGCAAAGAATACTGCAGTATACTAAAGGTGAGTTTTTAGGTCTTTAATGTTTTGTTTCCACACTGATATTCGTTTTCCCCTCCTTATTTACACCTCCTTTGTCAATTAATCTTGTATCATCAGGTGCCAGTACAAGTTTTTCCTTCCTGTTGCATATTAAAAGTAGTGATTTTGTTTGTTTAGGTTCATTTAGGTGGTAGTTATGTAAATATAATAGTTGTGGCAATTTTAAATGGGCATTAACAACAAACTTCTGTATAAAATAACAACAACCCAAGATAATCTAGGATTCCCATTCATCCAAAAATATAAAATGTATTAAACACTTAAATAAATAATAAAAACATACTAATGGTGTCACTATGCAAAAACCACTACCACTACTAAATACACTTCCCGGAAAGGTAGTGTCCAATCGAAATATATTGATATAGCTCTGGCATCCAAAGGCTGCTGTTGTATCTACTTGCAAAATGCTATAAAAAATATCATTGTTTCCAAATTCCAAAGTTCAATCAATGATGTGCAACATCAAGACTCCCCTTTAGAACAATGCACGGACTGCATCCTTTTCATAATTTTAAGGAAGAAAAAAAATCAATACCTAATTGGAGCTATTATGCCTGTGGCAACCCTCCTTGGACTACCCTCCACCAAATAGTTAACCCATACAAAAGTCTTAGCCAGATACACAGTTCCAAAATTCAATTGATATTCATGACTAGTACAGCATCATATATTTACTTCAATGTCACTAAAGGATATAAGCCCTGTACCTGTGGCTCCGGGCTATATCCTGGGTTCAATTATTTAGCGATCTTCTTAGTGAATGGAGTGCCTATATCTATACTACTGTAAACCTGTCCGGGTTCAAACATACATATATTTTATATATATATTATCAGGGCCGCCACTAGAAATTTTGGGGCCCCTGACTTAACCATTGATCAGGCCCCCCCCCCCCCTGCTCCTTTGACATGTGCAATTTTTGACCAAGTGACTAAAACATATATATACACTTTATTCTTAAGTGTCTATTTATACTTGAAAATGTACACTGAAACACACACAATCACACATAAGGATTCACATATAGACACTCGAGCAGACACGCAAAGAAACACACTCAGACACCCAAACAGACACTCAGCACTTGTTTACATTGACCTGACGACAAGTAATGAGGTAGACTACAGTTTTGTAAAAAAAGGAGATTTAGAAAACAAAATATGGAGTTCTGATTATCTTTTTGTAAAGGAAGATGACAACTAAATGCTGTTGTCATCAGAAAACACACACAGACATACACACACAGAGAGACAACCACATAAAACACAGACAGAGATACGTACACACACCCTCAATGAGACATCCACAGAAAACACACAAAGACATACACACACCCTCACAGAGACACCCATAGAAAACACACACCCTCACAGAGACATCCACAGAAAACACAGACATACATACATACACACACACACCCTCACAGAGACATCCACAGAAAACACAGACATACACACCCACCCTCACAGAGGCATCCAGAAAAAATAAACAAAGACAAACATACACACACCCTCACAGAGACACCCATAGAAAAAGCTCAAATACATATGCACACACCCTCACAGACATCCACAGAAAATGCACAAAGACATACACACCCACCCTCACAGAGAGACCCACAGAAAAAAAATACATACACACTCATAGAGACCCAAACCAAAGCACAAAGACATAAACACAGACACCCACAGAAACACTCACATGAGGAAACATTTATGTGCCTTGCATCCCCTAAATCAACAGTGTGTGACATGCATGATAAAAAAATCAGAAATTAAGAGATCACTTTTTAAAGAATCATATTTGTAAATGTACAAACAAAAAAAAATTCTGTGAATTCAAAATTGTACATTAATGATCTGGGTAGATGACTAGATGAAGAAAAGTACTTTTAAAAGGTTGACATATGTTTGTTTGTTTTTTTTCCTCATTTTCCCCAACTAAGAGCACCACTTCAAATATAGGTTATATCTATATATAGATCTGGTTAAATGCAGGATTTAGGCTTGTTGGTATGTATTTCAAAATTAAGTCAGCTGTAGTGTAAACTGAACAGTTTTAAGTTAACCTGTCTCATTTCAAACACTGAGCAATCTTAGTCTGAGAATATAACATTTCTCCAACATAGGTGTGTCCGGTCCACGGCGTCATCCTTACTTGTGGGATATTCTCTTCCCCAACAGGAAATGGCAAAGAGCCCAGCAAAGCTGGTCACATGATCCCTCCTAGGCTCCGCCTACCCCAGTCATTCTCTTTGCCGTTGTACAGGCAACATCTCCACGGAGATGGCTTAGAGTTTTTTAGTGTTTAACTGTAGTTTTTATTATTCAATCAAGAGTTTGTTATTTTAAAATAGTGCTGGTATGTACTATTTACTCAGAAACAGAAAAGAGATGAAGATTTCTGTTTGTATGAGGAAAATGATTTTAGCACCGTAACTAAAATCCATGGCTGTTCCACACAGGACTGTTGAGAGCAATTAACTTCAGTTGGGGGAACAGTGTGCAGTCTCTTACTGCTTGAGGTATGACACATTCTAACAAGACGATGTAATGCTGGAAGCTGTCATTTTCCCTATGGGATCCGGTAAGCTAGAAGAGTTTCAGAATTATCTGCTCTGCAGTGTTCTTCTCCTTATCTGGTGTTCCATGCAGATAAGGTGGTTTTGCGTACTAAACCTGGTTTTCTTCCAAAAGTTGTTTCTAACAAAAACATTAACCAGGAGATAGTTGTGCCTTCTTTGTGTCCTAATCCAGTTTCAAAGAAGGAACGTTTGTTGCACAACTTGGATGTAGTTCGTGCTCTCAAATTTTACTTAGCAGCTACTAAGGATTTCAGACAAACTTTGTCTTTGTTTGTTGTTTATTCTGGTAAACGGAGAGGTCAAAAAGCAACTTCTACCTCTCTCTCCTTCTGGATTAAAAGCATTATCCGATTGGCTTATGAGACTGCCGGACGGCAGCCTCCTGAAAGAATCACAGCTCACTCCACTAGGGCTGTGGCTTCCACATGGGCCTTCAAGAACGAGGCTTCTGTTGATCAGATATGTAAGGCAGCTACTTGGTCTTCACTGCACACTTTTTCTAAATTTTACAAATTTGATACTTTTGCTTCTTCTGAGGCTATTTTTGGGAGAAAGGTTTTGCAAGCCGTGGTGCCTTCCATTTAGGTGACCTGATTTGCTCCCTCCCTTCATCCGTGTCCTAAAGCTTTGGTATTGGTTCCCACAAGTAAGGATGACGCCGTGGACCGGACACACCTATGTTGGAGAAAACAGAATTTATGTTTACCTGATAAATTGCTTTCTCCAAGGGTGTGTCGGGACCACGGCCCGCCCTGGTTTTTTTAATCAGGTCTGATAATTTATTTTCTTTAACTACAGTCACCACGGTAACATATGGTTTCTCCTATGCAAATATTCCTCCTTAACGTCGGTCGAATGACTGGGGTAGGCGGAGCCTAGGAGGGATCATGTGACCAGCTTTGCTGGGCTCTTTGCCATTTCCTGTTGGGGAAGAGAATATCCCACAAGTAAGGATGACGCCGTGGACCGGACACACCGTTGGAGAAAGCAATTTATCAGGTAAACATAAATTCTGTTTTTATGCAGATGTAGAAATCTTACATAAAATGCCTCCTTGCATCTGGAAAGTCCTTGCATAAAGGGGCAGTAAACTGGAATGTCATTTATATATATATATATACATATCTGCCAAAAGGGCACCTACCACTTGTGTATTGAGGAGGAAACATTTCTGCATGGTTTTAAATATATAATTTCTACAGCATTGTCAAATAATCATAAATACACTGCTGCTAAAAAAATGTGTTTTTATGGACCCCTGGCCCCACCATACAACTACTACCACACTGAAGTTACAATCCAAAATTGGACAGAGAAATAAAAAACATTTGCTAAGTAAGTCCTAGCTCCTCTGCAAATGAAAGTGATCTGCCGTCTGACTCAGACACACACTGTACAAACAAAGTGCCAAGTCTGTCTCACACTGTGCATAGCGGTTTAGTGCACACTCATACATCCTCTCAAATGCTAATACTTTACTCCTTGTAATAACATTTCCCATGCTCAATTAACTCTGCTGTAGTACTCACTGGTGGCTGCCAAAATTAAAAAAAAAAAAAAAATTTTTTTTTTTTTTTTTTTAGTTCTTGCCTCATGGGGCCCCCCTGGCCCATTGGGCCCCTGACAGGAGTCACCCCTGTCACCCCCTGATGGCGGCCCTGTATATTATACAACACATAGAAAGTCTGGCACTCTCTTGCAAGCACACAGCTAGATTAAAAGCAAAATGCAAGAGTAAGTTACAGCATTTGGTCAGATGGTGATAGGACCAGGATCACATAAAGGTCTTGCCTTGTGTTAATAAATTTGTTTTGTAATTTTCCCTATGGGCTTTGATCCCAGGCTTGTCTTGGATTAACTGTTTTACTGCTTGAAAGCTGTGCAGCTGTCTGCGAGTGCTGGAGAACACCAAGGGCTGTGAATTTTACATGATAATAGGATGTTCACCCAGTCCAGTATGATAGTGCATATAAATGCGTACATTATGTTACAAAAGTGAGTACACCCCTCACATTTTTGTAAATATTTTATTATTCCTTTTCATGTGACAACACTGAAGAAATGAAACTTTGCTACAATGTAAAGTAGTGAGTGTACAGCCTGTATAACAGTGTAAATTTGCTGTCCCCCTCAAAATAACTCAACACACAGCCATTAATGTCTAAACCGTTGGCAACAAAAGTGAGTACACCCCTAAGTGGAAATGTCCAAATTGGTCCCAAAGTGTCAATATTTTGTGTGGCCACCATTATTGTCCAGCACTGCCCTAACCCTCGTAGGCATGGAGTTCACCAGAGCTTCACAGGTTGCCACTGGAGTCCTCTTCCACTCCTCCATGACGATATCACAGAGCTGGTGGATCTTAGAGACCTTGCGATCCCAAACATTCCGTTTAAGGATGCCCCACAGATGCTCAATAGTGTTTAGATCTGGAGACATGCTTGGCCAGTCCATCACCTTTACCCTCAGCTTCTTTAGCAAGGCAGTGGTCGTCTTGGAGGTGTGTTTGGGGTCGTTATCATATTGGAATACTGCCCTGTGGCCCAGTCTCCGAAGGGAGGGGATCATGCTCTGCTTCAGTATGTCACAGTACATGTTTGTATTCATGGTTCCCTCAATGAACTGTAGCTCGCCAGTGCTGGCAGCACTCATGCAGGCCCAGACCATGACACTCCCACCACCATGCTTGACTGTAGGTAAGACACACTTGTCTTTGTACTCCTCAGCTGGTTGCTGCCACACACGCTTGACACCATCTGAACCAAATAAGTTTATCTTGGTCTCATCGGACCACAGGAAATGGTTCCAGTAATCCATGTCATTAGTCTTCTGGTCTTCAGCATACTGTTTGCGTGCTTTCTTGTGCATCATCTTTAGAAGAGGCTTCCTTCTGGGACGACAGCCATGCAGGCCAACTTCTATTTCCCAAAGACAACCTCTGGATATGATGCTGAGCATGTGCACTCAACTTTTTTTTGTCGACCATGGCGAGGCCTGTTCTGAGTGGAACATGTCCTGTGAAACCGCTGTATTTCTTATAGCCTAGGCCATCTTTGTGTAGAGCAACAATTCTTTTTTTCAGATCCTCAGAGAGTTCTTTGTCATGAGGTGCCATGTTGAACTTCCAGTGACCAGTATGAGAGAGTGTGAGAGCGATAACACCAAATTTAACACACCTGCTCCCCTTTCACACCTGATACCTTGTAACACTAACGAGTCACATGATGCCGGGGAGAGAAAATGGCTAATTGGGCCCAATTTAGACATTTTCACATAGGGTTGTACTCACTTTTGTTGTTAATTGTTTAGACATTAATGGCTATGAGTTATTTTGAGGGGACAGCAAATTTACACTGTTATACAGGCTGTACACTCACTACTTTACAATGCAGCAAAGTGTCATTTGTTCAGTGTTGTCACATGAAAAGATATAATAAAATATTTACAAAAATGTGAGGGGTGTACTCTCTTTTGTGACATACTGTATAGATGTAAATTCAAAGCAGCCAAACCACTCTCAGGATTTATCAAGAAGTGGGACGTACAGAATCCCCTTCCTCAGACGTGAGAAAGGGGATTCTGTACATCCCCCAAAATGTCACAAATACATTTCTTGATAAATCCTGAGTGATTTGGCTGCTTTGAATTTATATATATATATATAGATATATACTGTGTATATATATATATATATATATATATATATATATAGATAAATAGATTAGATAAAGTGCATTTCTTTACACAGCTTGGCATCTAACTCATTATGTATAACTAAACATTTTAAATAACAATCTGAAGGTCTTTACTGTACCTTTAAGCTTTTTTAATCCCAGACTTATTCCCATCACTCTGCTTGTCTAGCTGTTCTGCAGAATAGAAGTAAAGCAGCTTAAAGCTTAAACTAATCTTAAACTTTTTTTATACCATAGTTATTTTCATGTATTTATTTTATTTGCACATTTCTGTTTTGTCTTTCACACCTCCAAGCTAGGAGTTGGCAAAACTGTCTCACCCGGCCACTTTGAAACACTTCTTCCTGTCCTTGCATTTATAGCCATACCATAGCCTGTGCGCATACGGCTATACTTGTATCTTAACTCATTTTCCTTAGATTCTTCTTTCTATTTACCTCCATGCTCTTAGTCTTGTATTTGTGTTTTTCTTTTTGTTTGACATGAAGATATGTAAGGAGAGATCCTGTTTATATCATCTACAGGGAATTCCTGTTGTGTGCTGTCATTCTTGCATGAATACATTTGTTTACAACTAGAAATATTTGACGTGAATCTACTACATAGGTGATGCTTCTATTTATTCTTTTAGAACCATTCATCAGGATGCCTTATTGGTGACATTTTATTTCTTTATTTTTTTTTTCCCTCGCTTTTGTTGTTAATTATTCTTGTGCTGCTGCTGTTACTTATCGCTAATCTGGGGGGGGGGGTGAAAATCTCCCTTGTGTTTACATTTTAGCAATTTTGGAAATGTTATTGACATAAATAATAATTTAGTATTTGTTTTAAGCAACATACAAAAAGTAAGAGGGGTTGTGAAATGTTGAATATTTTATCATGTTTCAGAAAATGAACCTGAGCATCAGGATGTGGCAAATTCTTTAAATCTCGTTAAAGATGTAATAACTGAGGTAAACACCAAAGTCAATAATTATGAAAAGAAGATACGTCTAAATGATATCTACATCAAGACAGACAGCAAGTCTATTCAGAGAATGAAGAGTGGGCAGATGTTTGCTAAGGAAGATCTGAAGAGAAGGAAATTGGTTAGGGATGGTTTTGTTTTCCTGAAGCCAGTGAAAGGGGGGTTAAAAGGTAAGTTGATGATGCAGACGTCATTTGCTCTATGGGTTCAGAGTGTACAAAAAACAGGCCCAGGTTAGCGGATGCCGTATTCTGATTTATCCACCTGTAGTTATTGTGCGTGACAAATGCATGAAACTTACGCTCTGTGCTTAGGACTTAGCCTCACTTTGGTAATGCAGCACAAGTTTAAATTTAAACAAGCATTTTATTTTAAACACTGGGATTCAAATACTATGTAATGGGTACACAAATTTAGCACTTTAATGGAGTTTAAAGTGGATTTATACTTTTTTTTTTTTTTTTAGTTAAGATTTAACATTTTTAATGTAGCCATGAGGATTTTTTGGCAAGACTTCAGTGAAAATAGCTGTTCCCATGATTTATTTAATTTAGCATATTGGACACATCCTTATTTTGTGTGATGTCATAGGACCTTTTGTCACTTTTTTTTTTTTTAAAGGGACATGAAACCCCACCTTTTTCTTCTATGATTCAGATAGCGCATACGATTTTAAACATTTCTAATTTAGTCCTATGATCAAATTTTCTTCATTCTTTTGTATCCTTTGTTGATGGAGCTTCAATGCATTACAGGTAGATAATCGCCTAGGGTAAACCAATGACAAGAGTTATATATAAGCAGCCACCAATCTGCAGCTAGGTCCCTGTAGTACATTGCTTTCCTGGGCCTACCTAGATATACTTTTAAACAAAAGATACAGAGAGAAGCAGTAAATTGGAAAGTTATTTAAAATTACAAACTCTATCTGAATCATGCAAGTTTAATCTTGACTTCAATGTCCCTTTAACCCCATATGGTAACATTTCTGTAGCTGCACTTTCATGCAGCATTTTGAGAGAGCTGCATAGTTTAAATTTTACATTTGTATTAAGACAAACCTGAAAACCGGGAATTGTATGATTTTTGCCATTTAAATGTGTCTATATATGCAAACCCACTGTAACTGTAGTAAGAAAAATATAATGATTCTGTGTAAAATAGATCTAAGTAAAGCATATTAAAATGATATTGTAGAATTGCATCTTAGACTTTTTCTATTGTATGGAAAGTTTTAGAGATACTAAAGAAACACTGTGAGGTTGGTGGTTGATACTCAATATGCATGTATAATTTATTCAGTATTATTAGTGGTTACTATGTGTTTCATACACACTGTATTTATGCTGTTAGCATGACTTCAGTCAGATGAAGCTGCTAGCATTAGTCAGTCTAGCCCACAAGCCTGCTGTGCCAAGAACAACCAGTTCTCCCAGTCTACACCCTACTGGAGGAGGTTTTTTTCCTATATTCCATCAACACCATCTTTACAAGGCTTAGTAACACTGCTTACTCTCTTGGCTTTAAGATTGCCCCATCTACACAGAATTGAAGAAACAAACATATCATTAAAACCACTTTGCATGAGAATGTCACTTTTAAGCTGAAGGACCAGACTGATAACTGCTTCTTTTAATTATACCAGCAAACATTTGTAATATAAAACATGATACATAATAACAAATTACCAACGTCAGAGTCGTAGCATTCAGTTACAAAACCAAATGACAAGAATACAACCTAGTTTTGACACAGTGACACTAGGAAAGTTGTGAGAATCTATCCAACTTTACAAAACAAACCATTTTTTTCCCCTGCAGAAGTTCTGGCTGTTCTCCTGTCTGACATATTAGTATTTCTCCAGGAAAAGGATCAGAAATACGTGTTTGCATCACTGGTGAGGAACTGTAAATGTTTCTTCTCAAGTTTAGTGTAAAACTGGGGTTAGGCAATTTTGTAATTGAGACAGCTTGCTACATTGCTGCATACTTCCAACTTTTTGTAATAATGTGGACAATACAGAAGTGTATTTCTCTTGTTTAGTGTATCCAGTCCACGGATCATCCATTACTTATGGGATATTCTCCTTCCCAACAGGAAGTTGCAAGAGGATCACCCACAGCAGAGCTGCTATATAGCTCCTCCCCTAACTGCCATATCCAGTTATTCTCTTGCAACCCTCAACAAAGATGGAGGTCGTAAGAGGAGAGTGGTGTTTTATACTTAGTTTATTTCTTCAATCAAAAGTTTGTTATTTTTAAATGGTACCGGAGTGTGCTGTTTATCTCAGGCAGTATTTAGAAGAAGAATCTGCCTGCATTTTCTATGATCTTAGCAGAAGTAACTAAGATCCATGACTGTTCTCACATATTCTGAGGAGTGAGGTAACTTCAGAGAGGGAATGGCGTGCAGGTTTTCCTGCAATAAGGTATGTGCAGTTAATATTTTTCTAGGGATGGAATTTGCTAGAAAATGCTGCTTATACCGGATTAATGTAAGTAAAGCCTTAAATGCAGTGATAGCTACTGGTATCAGGCTTATTAATAGAGATGCATACTCTTATAAAAATGTAATATAAAACATTTGCTGGCATGTTAATCGTTTTTATATATGTTTGGTGACAAAACTTATTGGGGCCTAGTTTTTTTCCACATGGCTGGTTTGATTTCTGCCTAGAGACAGTTTCCTGAAGCTTTCCACTGTTGCAATATGAGTGGGAAGGGCCTATTTTAGTGCTTTTCTGTGCAGCTAAAAATACTGACAGAGACATTCAGCTTCCCTCTGCATGATACAGGACATCTCTGAAGGGCTCAAAAGGCTTCAAAGTCGTGTTTGAGGAGGGTAACAATCACAGTAGACAGTGGCAGTTGTTGTGACTGTGTTTAAAAAACGTTTTTGTCATTTATTATTCTGTTTTTGTTATTAAGGGGTTAATCATCCATTTGCAAGTGGGTGCAATGCTCTGCTGACTTGTTACATACACTGTAAAAATGTTGTTAGTGTAACTGCCTTTTTTCACTGTTATTTCAAATTTTGTCAAAATTTGTTTCTCTTAAAGGCACAGTAACGTTTTTTTATATTGCTTGTTAACTTGCTTTAAAGTGTTTTCCAAGCTTGCTAGTCTCATTGCTAGTCTGTACAAACATGTCTGAAACAGAGGATACTTGTTCATTATGTTTAAAAGCCATGGTGGAGCCCCATAGGAGAATGTGTACTAAATGTATTGATTTCACCTTAAACAGTAAAGATTAGTCTTTATCTATAAAAGAATTGTCACCAGAGGGGTCTGTCGAGGGGGAAGTTATGCCGACTAACTCTCCCCACGTGTCGGACCCTTTGCCTCCCGCTCAAGGGTCGCACGCTAATAAAGCGCCAAGTACATCAGGGACGTCCATAGCGATTACTTTGCAGGACATGGCTGCAATCCTGAATAATACCCTGTCATAGGTATTATCCAGATTGCCTGAATTGAGAGGCAAGCGCGATAGCTCTGGGGTTAGATGAGATACAGAGCGCGTAGATGCTGTAAGAGCCATGTCTGATACTGCGTCACAATATGCAGAACCCGAGGACGGAGAGCTTCAGTCTGTGGGTGACGTCTCTGATTCGGGGAGACCTGATTCAAAGATTTCTAATTTTAAATTTAAGCTTGAGAACCTCCGTGTATTGCTTGGGGAGGTATTAGCTGCTCTGAATGACTGTGACACAATTGCAGTGCCAGAGAAATTGTGTAGGCTGGATAAATACTATGCAGTGCCGGTGAGTACTGATGTTTTTCCAATACCTAAAAGGCTTACAGAAATTATTAGTAAGGAGTGGGATAGGCCCGGTGTGCCCTTTTCCCCACCTCCTATATTTAGAAAAATGTTTCCAATAGATGCCACTACACGGGACTTATGGCAGACTGTCCCTAAGGTGGAGGGAGCAGTTTCTACTTTAGCAAAGCGTACCACTATCCCGGTTGAGGACAGTTGTGCTTTTTCAGATCCAATGGATAAAAAATTAGAGGGTTACCTTAAGAAAATGTTTATTCAACAAGGTTTTATTTTACAGCCCCTTGCATGCATTGCGCCTGTCACTGCTGCGGCGGCGGCATTCTGGTTTGAGGCCCTGGAAGAGGCCATCCATACAGCTCCATTGACTGAAATTGTTGACAAGCTTAGAACTCTTAAGCTAGCTAACTCATTTGTTTCTGATGCCATTGTTCATTTGACTAAACTAACGGCTAAGAATTCCGGATTCGCCATCCAGGCGCGTAGGGCGCTATGGCACAAATCCTGGTCAGCTGATGTGACTTCAAAGTCTAAATTACTCAACATTCCTTTCAAGGGGCAGACCTTATTCGGACCTGGTTTGAAAGAAATTATTGCTGACATTCCTGGAAGTAAGGGTCATACCCTTCCTCAGGACAGGGCCAAATCAAAGGCCAAACAGTCTAATTTTCGTGCCTTTCGAAATTCCAAGGCAGGTGCAGCATCAACTTCCTCCGCTTCAAGACAAGAGGGAACTTTTGCTCAATCTAAGCAGGCCTGGAAACCTAACCAGTCCTGGAACAAAGACAAGCAGGCCAGAAAGCCTGCTGCTGCCTCTAAAACAGCATGAAGGAACGGCCCCCTATCCGGCGACGGATCTAGTAGGGGGCAGACTTTTTCTCTTCGGCGTGGGCAAGAGATGTTCAGGATCCCTGGGCGTTGGAGATCATATCTCAGGGATATCTTCTGGACTTCAAAGCTTCCCCTCCACAAGGGAGATTTCATCTTTCAAGGTTATCTGCAAATCAGATAAAGAAAGAGGCATTCCTACGCTGTGTGCAAGACCTCCTAGTAATGGGATTGATCCATCCAGTTCCGCGGACGGAACAAGGACAGGGTTTTTATTCAAATCTGATTGTGGTTCCCAAAAAAGAGGGAACCTTCAGACCAATTTTGGATCTAAAGATCTTAAACAAATTCCTCAGAGTTCCATCTTTCAAAATGGAAACTATTCGGACCATCCTACCCATGATCCAAGAGGGTCAGTACATGACCACAGTGGACTTAAAGGATGCCTACCTTCACATACCGATTCACAAAGATCATCATCGGTTCCTAAGGTTTGCCTTTCTAGACAGGCATTACCAATTTGTAGCTCTTCCCTTCGGGTTGGCTACAGCCCCGAGAATCTTTACGAAGGTTCTGGGCTCACTTCTGGTGTGAATCCAAGAATTACTCATGGAGTAAGGTTAGGATTCCTAGGATATTGTCCTTTCTCCAAGAGGGTTTGGACAAAGGATTATCAGCTAGTTCCTTAAAGGGACAGATTTCTGCTCTGTCTATTCTTTTGCACAAGCGTCTGGCAGAAGTTCCAGACGTCCAGACATTTTGTCATGCTTTGGTTAGAATTAAGCCTGTGTTTAAACCTGTTGCTCCCCCATGGAGCTTAAACTTGGTTCTTAAAGTTCTTCAAGGAGTTCCGTTTGAACCCCTTCATTCCATTGATATTAAGCTTTTTTCTTGGAAAGTTCTGTTTTTGATGGCTATTTCCTCGGCTCGGAGAGTCTCTGAGCTATCTGCCTTACAATGTGATTCTCCTTATCTGATTTTTCATGCAGATAAGGTAGTTCTGCGTACCAAACCTGGGTTTTTACCTAAGGTGGTTTCTAACAAGAATATCAATCAAGAGATTGTTGTTCCATCATTGTGTCCTAATCCTTCTTCAAAGAAGGAACGTCTTTTACATAATCTGGACGTAGTCCGTGCCTTGAAGTTAGACTTACAAGCTACTAAAGATTTTCGTCAAACATCTTCCCTGTTTGTCGTTTATTCTGGACAGAGGAGAGGTCAAAAAGCTTCGGCAACCTCTCTTTCCTTTTGGCTTCGGAGTATTATACGCCTAGCCTATGAGTCTGCTGGACAGCAGCCCCCTGAAAGAATTACAGCTCATTCTACTAGAGCTGTGGCTTCCACCTGGGCCTTTAAAAATGAGGCCTCTGTTGAACAGATTTGCAAGGCCGCGACTTGGTCTTCGCTTTACTCTTTTTCAAAATTTTACAAATTTGATACTTTTGCTTCTTCGGAGGCTGTTTTTGGGAGAAAGGTTCTTCAGGCAGTGGTTCCTTCCGCTTAATCCCTGCCTTGTCCCTCCCATCATCCGTGTACTTTAGCTTTGGTATTGGTATCCCATAAGTAATGGATGATCCGTGGACTAGATACACTTAACAAGAGAAAACATAATTTATGCTTACCTGATAAATTTATTTCTCTTGTAGTGTATCCAGTCCACGGCCCGCCCTGTCATTTTAAGGCAGGTCTAAAATTTAATTAAACTTCAGTCACCACTGCACCCTATGGTTTCTCCTTTCTCTGTTTGTTTCGGTCGAATGACTGGATATGGCAGTTAGGGGAGGAGCTATATAGCAGCTCTGCTGTGGGTGATCCTCTTGCAACTTCCTGTTGGGAAGGAGAATATCCCATAAATAATGGATGATCCGTGGACTTGGATACACTACAAGAGAAATACATTTATCAGGTAAGCATAAATTATGTTTTTGTCCTAGGCCAACTAGGCCTGTGCCTAGGGCAGCAGGATTGGAGGTGCAGCAAAAGTATATGGCGTGATACCTTTTCAATGCTATGCTCTCTAGGTGTTTTATTTATTAATTTTATTATAAACCAATTACTACTAATTGAATATTGTGGTAAATAACTGATTCATATGTCCTTATTGAGCTGCTTTCTTGGCACTTGACACATAAATAATAATAATGTTTCAGAGTTTTGCTTGTAAGAAATATGATTGATGAGGGTATAGGGATCAGTAGTCGGCACGTTTTCAAATGTTTAAGACTGCACAAAAACTAAATAAACCGCTGAGACAATACAATAACAATATATTAAAGGAGCATGTTACCTAAATGCTGAATATGATGAGCATATATGTTAAAGCTGACTAGGAAAGTCATATCCCACTTAAATTTAAACTTGACCCCGGAACTTACAAGAGAGCGTGTACCTGGCATGTGCAGGCACAGTCACTTTATTTCTCTCCTCAGTTCATCTTAAGATAATAATGACATTTAAATCTCACTAGATCATGATGATATCCCAGAAGTTTTTTGTTTTGTTTTTTTTTACCATGAAGATTATTGTAAAAATAAAAAACCCAGATATACATCATCAAACCTGTTCTTTGTCACAGTTGCATCCAGGTTAAATAAGAATTTTTGTTTAGTAACATGACCCTTCAAATGATCATTTAAATAAATAAAGTGACACAATCTAAGCTATTTGCAATTAGCTGGATTTAAATAAACTTTTATTTTCACTGTGACAAAATAAACATGAATACTTTAATCTGTATCTCTGCATTTATTTTTATCTATTATTTCCCCCCCAAAAGGAGCAAAGATCCACAGTGATTTCTTTGAAGAAGTTGATAGTGAGGGAGGTGGCGCATGAAGAGAGAGCCTTGTTTTTAATCAGTATGGTAGCGGACACTCCAGAGATGGTGGAAGTCCATGCAAGCTCTAAAGAAGAGCGGAACAGCTGGATTCACATTATTCAAGACACCATGAACACAATGTGTGTAGTTGTTTTTTTTTTCTTCCTTTTTTGTTCTTTTCGTTTGTTGTTAAACAGTTATTGGAGACTGTTATTTTTTTTATAGGGACAAAGATGATGATGAAGGCATTCCTAGTGAATCAGAGGAAGAGAAAAGGAACCAGGACACCAAAGCTAGAGTGTTAAAAGGTATGCAACATGCGTGATTGTATAAATGTGCTTAGATTCTTTCTGTTGGCATAACTAAGGGAGGGGGAAAAGCAACAAAAATAACATCCAATTTTTTAAAAAAAAATTTGCTTTATGAAAAAAAATTTTGTGAATAAAAAATGTTTGATTTTTTTTTAAATAATAATGATTATTACTAGAATAGTGCATATTGTTATGTTTAGATTTGTTTTTTTGGGCACTTCCACAAGTCAAGAGGTTTGTTATTTTGTGTACTGCTTACTCTCATACAGAGATATTTTTATACTTAATGTAGAACAACTTCAGGAAAAGGACCAACAAATAATAGAACTACTTGAAGAAAAGGAGAAGATTTTCCAGTCCTTGACTGACTGCTGTGGACCTGAAGATAACTCATTGTCTGTAACAATGGGAAGAGTTCTCTTCAGAGCCAACACAGATGATGCTCCCAAAGGGGAACCTGTAATTAAAAATGCAATTGTAGAAGGTAAGAATTAAAGGACCAGTCAACACAGTAGATTTGCATTATCAACAATTGCAAGATAACAAGACAATGCAACAGCACTTAGTCTGAACTTCAAATGAGTAGTAGATTTTTTTTTTTTAAAGTTATGTCTTTTTCCACTCCCCCTGTACCATGTGACAGCCATCAGCCAATCACAAATGCATACACACTTATTCTTGCACATGCTCAGTAGGAGCTGGTGACTCAAAAAGTTTAAATATAAAAAGACTGTGCACTTTTAGTTAATGGAAGTAAATTGGAAAGTTGTTTAAAATGGCATGCTCTATCTGAATAATGAAAGTTTAGTTTTGATTGAGTGTAGCTGTTATATTGGGTGCAATACATCCATGTTAGCTTAATGTCCTTTTCAGGCTTTGTTAAAAGCAGAACTACAGGAGCGTTAGATCACTCAGGTATCTATAGTAGGACAGGTGCATTGATATAGTATTGTAAAGACTGTATTGTAAGAATTAAATAGCAAACTCATATTTTATTTCTCTGAAGTATTTCTGAGCTGTATAAAGGGGTTACCCTGAATTTCATACTATTATAGATAGTGATTGTGTCACTGGGGTATCCATCCGTTTCCATGTGAGTGGAACCTAAGAGCTTCTCATTTTCTGATCATAAACATAGATGAGGCAGTTTTGTGCACATTGAATTCAGTCTATTATCTCAAAATATGTTAAGAACTAATGAAATTTGTAACAAAGTTTCACTTTCTTTGAAATGAAATGTCACTTCCTTGTAAACAATGGTGAGTCTTAAGTTTGACACTGAACACACATTTTAAGGGAAAAATATCTATACATATTTTATGTCCCATATCAGATATCAGGATTAATTTCACATTGATATTAGTTATAGGACATATCTTATGAAGATAAAGATACCAGATACTTAAAGGAAACATTTCATGATTTAAATAGGGAATGCAATTTTAAACAACTTTCCAATTTACTTTTATCACTAGTTTTGCTTTGTTTTCTTGGTATTCTTAAATGAAAGCTAATTCTAGGAGGTCCATATGCTAATTTCTTAGACCCTGAAGACTGCCTCTAATCGGAATGCATTTTGACCACTAGAGGGCATTAGTTCATGTATTTCATATAGATAACATTGAGCTAAAATGCAAGCCTGTCAAAAGAACTGAAATAAGGGGGCAGTTTGCAGAGGCTTAGATACAAGGTAATCACAGAGGTAAAAAGTGTATTTCTATAACAGTGTTGGTTATGCAAAATTGGGGGATGGGTAATAAAGGGATTATCTTTATTTTAAACAACAACATTTCTGGTGTTGACTGTCCCTTTAAAGTAAGCGGGAATTGTACAAGGCTCGTGTTTTAACCAAGTTTCATGTGAATGTCTAGTAATCAGAATTAATGTCATATGTGATTAGTTATAAACTGAATCTTTGTCATGGGTAAGGAATATTTGGATAACTGCTATTTTTTCAGTGTATCTTCCTGTCTGCTTTTGTGAGCTAATTATTTTTGTTTTTTAGTCGAGACACTTCAGGCTCTTGTGAGCAGGAATCCTTGGGGCAGCATAGTGCAGCCAGCTGCTAGTCCCACAGAGCCAGACGTTGCAGTGGGACCGGTCTCTCTTCCCCGAAGAGCAGAAACATTTGGAGGGTTTGACAGTCATCAGCTTAATGCTTCAAAAAGTAAGTGACATACAATGATCTGCACACAACCGATGTATTTCCTCAGGTTTTGGATCTATATACAGGTAGCCCTCCGTTTACACTGGGGGTCTGTTCCTTAAGGAACAGTTGTAAAAAAACGTCTGGGTAAAATAATGAACCAAGTTATATAATGTAAGTCAATGAGAAGTAAATGAGTTAGGTTCCAGGCCCCTCTCAATATTGACATTAGTAATGAAATATATTTTATTGTTTTTTTCTATGTAATAGTATATTTTAAGGGATACTAAACCCATATTTCTTTCATGTAATTAGCAAGAGTCCATGAGCTAGTGACGTATGGGATATACATTCCTACCAGGAGGGGCAAAGTTTCCCAAACCTTAAAATGCCTATAAATACACCCCTCACCACACCCACAATTCAGTTTTACAAACTTTGCCTCCGATGGAGGTGGTGAAGTAAGTTTGTGCTAGATTCTACGTTGATATGCGCTCCGCAGCAAGTTGGAGCCCGGTTTTCCTCTCAGCGTGCAGTGAATGTCAGAGGGATGTGAGGAGAGTATTGCCTATTTGAATGCAGTGATCTCCTTCTAAGGGGTCTATTTCATAGGTTCTCTGTTATCGGTCGTAGAGATTCATCTCTTACCTCCCTTTTCAGATCGACGATATACTCTTATATATACCATTACCTCTGCTGATTCTCGTTTCAGTACTGGTTTGGCTATCTGCTATATGTAGATGAGTGTCCTGGGGTAAGTAAGTCTTATTTTCTGTGACACTCCTAGCTATGGTTGGGCACTTTGTTTATAAAGTTCTAAATATATGTATTCAAACATTTATTTGCCTTGACTCAGAATGTTCAACTTTCCTTATTTTTCAGACAGTCAGTTTCATATTTGGGATAATGCATTTTAATTTAAAATTTTTTACCTTAAAATTTGACTTTTTCCCTGTGGGCTGTTAGGCTCGCGGGGGCTGAAAATGCTTCATTTTATTGCGTCATTCTTGGCGCGGACTTTTTTGGCGCAAAAATTCTATTTCCGTTTCCGGCGTCATACGTGTCGCCGGAAGTTGCGTCATTCTTTGACGTTATTTTGCGCCAAAAATGTCGGCGTTCCGGATGTGGCATCATTTTTGGCGCCAAAAAGCATTTAGGCGCCAAATAATGTGGGCGTCTTATTTGGCGCGAAAAAATATGGGCGTCCCTTTTGTCTCCACATTATTTAAGTCTCATTTTTTATTGCTTCTGGTTGCTAGAAGCTTGTTCTTTGGCATTTTTTCCCATTCCTGAAACTGTCATTTAAGGAATTTGATCAATTTTGCTTTATATGTTGTTTTTTTCTTTTACATATTGCAAGATGTTCCACGTTGCAACTGAGTCAGAAGATACTTCAGGAAAATCACTGCACAATGCTGGAGCTACCAAGCTAAGTGTATCTGCTATAAACTTTTGGTATCTGTTTCTCCAGCTGTTATTTGTATTGCATGTCATGTCAAACTTATTAATGCAGATAAAATTTCCTTTAGTACTGTTACATTACCTGTTGCTGTTCCGTCAACATCTAATTTTCAGAGTGTTCCTGATAACATAAGAGATTTTATTTTTTAAATCCATTAAGAAGGCTATGTCTGTTATTTTTCCTTCTAGTATACATAAAAGTCTTTTAAAACTTCTCTTTTTTTCAGATGAATTTTTAAATGAACATCATCATTCTGATACTGATAATGGTTCTTCTGGTTCTGAGGTTTCTGTCTCAGAGGTTGATGCTGATAAATCTTTGTATTTGTTCAAGATGGAATTTATTCGTTCTTTACTTAAAGAAGTGTTATTTGCATTAGAAATAGAGGATTCTGGTCCTCTTGATACTAAATGTAAACGTTTAAATAAGGTTTTTAAATCTCCTGTAGTTATTCCAGAAGTGTTTTATCTCCCTGATGCTATTTCTGAAGTAATTTCCAGGGAATGGAATAATTTGGGTAATTTATTTACTCCTTCTAGACGTTTAAGCAAATTATATCCTGTGCCATCTGACAGATTAGAGTTTTTTGGGACAAAAATCCCTAAGGTTATGGGGCTGTCTCTACTCCTGCTAATGTACTACTATTCCTACGGCAGATAGTACTTCATTTAAGGATCCTTTAGATAGGAAAATTGATTCCTTTCTAAGAAAAGCTTACTTATGTTCAGGTAATTTTCTTAGACCTGCTATATTTTTAGCGGATGTTGCTGCAGCTTCAACTTTTTGGTTAGAAGCTTTAGCGCAACAAGTAACAGATCATAATTTTATAGCATTATTTTTATTCTATAACATGCTAATAATTTTATTGGTGATACCATCTTTTGATATCATTAGAGTTGATGTCAGGTATATGTCTCTAGCTATTTTAGCTAGAATAGCTTTATGGATTAAACTTGGAATGCTGACATGTCTTCTAAGTCAACTTTGCTTTCCCTTTCTTTCCAGGGTAAATAATCATTTTCGTTCCTTTCCTCACAAGGAACAAAAGCCTGATCCTTCATCCTCAGGAGCGGTATCAGTTTGGAAACTATTTCCAGTTTGGAATATATCCAAGCCTTATAGAAACCTATAGCCAGCTCCTAAGTACCTATGAAGGTGCGGCCCTTATTCCAGCTCAGCTGGTATGGGGCAGATTACGTTTTCTTCAAAGAAATTTGGATCAATTCCGTTCTTAATCTCTGGTTTCAGAAACATTGTTTCAGAAAGGTACAGAATTGGCTTCAAGTTAAGGCCTCCTGCTAAGAGATTCTTTTCTTTCCCGTGTCCCAGTTAACACAGCAAAGGCTCAGCATTTCTGAAATGTGTTTCAGATCTAGAGTTGGCTGGAGTATTTATGCCAGTTCCAGTTCTGGAACAGGGGCTGGGGTCTTATTTTATCTCTTCATTGTACCAAAGAAGGTCAATTCCTTCAGACCAGTTCCGGATCTATCATTATTGAATCATTATGTTAGGATACCAACATTCAAGATGGTTACTGTAGGACTATCCTGCCTTTTGTTTAGCAAGGGCATTATATGTCTACAATAGATTTACAGGATGTGTATCTGCATATTCCGATTCATCCAGATCACTTTTAGTGTCTGAGATTCTCTTTTTAGACAAGCATTACCAGTTTTGTGGCTCTACCGTTTGGCTTAGCCTCAGTTCCAAGAATTTTTTTCAAAGGTTCTCGGTGCCCTTCTTTCTGTAATCAGAGAATAGGGTTTTGGTATTTCCTTATTTGGACGATATCTTGGTATTTGCTCAGTCTTCTCATTTTCGAAGAATCTCATACGAATCGACTTGTGTTGTTTCTTCAAGTTCATGGTTGGAGGATCAATTTACCAATCAGTTCATTGATTCCTCAGACAAGGGTAACCTTTTTAGGTTTCTAGATAAATTCAGTGTCTATGACTCTGTCCTTGTCAGACAAGAGAAGTTTAACATTGATATCAGCTTGTCAAAACCTTCAGTCACAATCATTCCCTTTGGTAGCCTTATGCATGGAAATGTTGGGTCTTAGGACTGCCGCATCAGATGCGATCTCCTTTGCTCGTTTTCACATGCGACCTCTTCAGCTCTGTATGCTGAACCAATGGTGCAGGGATTACTCAAAGATATCTCAATTAATATCTTTAAACCGATTTTACAACACTCTCTGACATGGTGGACAGATCACCATCGTTTAGTTCAGGGGGCTTCTTTGTTCTTCCGACCTGGACTATAATCTCAACAGATGCAAGTCTTACAGGTTGGGGAGCTGTGTGGGGGTATCTGACGGCACAAGGGGTTTGGGAATCTCAGGAGGTGAGATTTCCGATCAATATTTTGGAACTCCGTGCAATTTTCAGAGCTCTTCAGTCTTGGCCTCTTCTGAAGAGAGAGTTGTTCATTTGTTTTCAGATAGACAATGTCACAACTGTGGCATACATCAATCATCAAGGAGGGACTCACAGTCCTCTGGCTATGAAAGAAGTATCTCGAATTTTGGTTTGGGCGGAATCCAGCTCCTGTCTAATCTCTGCGGTTCATATCCCAGGTATGGACAATTGGAAAGCGGATTATCTCAGTCGTCAAACGTTGCATCCGGGCGAATGGTCTCTTCACCCAGAGGTATTTCTTCAGATTGTTCAAATGTAGGAACTTCCAGAAATAGATCTGATGGCTTCTCATCTAAACAAGAAACTTCCCAGGTATCTGTCCAGATCCCGGGATCCTCAGGCGGAGGCAGTGGATGCATTATCACTTCCTTGGAAGTATCATCCTCCCTATATCTTTCCGCCTCTAGTTCTTCTTCCAAGAGTAACCTCCAAGATTCTGAAGGAATGCTCGTTTGTTCTGCTGGTAGCTCCGGCATGGCCTTACAGGTTTTGGTATGCGGATCTTGTCCGGATGGCCTTTTGCCAACCGTGGACTCTTCCGTTAAGACCAGACCTTTTGTCTCAAGGTCCTTTTTTTCCATCAGGATCTGAAATCCTTAAATTTAAAGGTATGGCGATTGAACGCTTGATTCTTGGTCAAAGAGGTTTCTCTGACTCTGTGATTAATACTATGTTACAGGCTCGTACATCTGTATCCAGAGAGATATATTATAGAGTCTGGAAGACTTATATTTCTTGGTGTCTTTCTCATCATTTTTCTTGGCATTCTTTTAGAATACCGAGAATATTACAGTATTCTTCAGGATGGTTTAGATAAGGGTTTGTCCACAAGTTCCTTGAAAGGTCAAATCTCTGCTCTTTCTGTTCTTTTTCACAGAAAGATTGCTATTCTTCTTGATATTCATTGTTTTGTACAAGCTTTGGTTCGTATAAAGCCTGTCATTAAGTCAATTTCTCCTCCTTGGAGTTTGAATTTGGTTCTGGGGGCTCTTCAAGCTCCTCCATTTGAACCTATGCATTCATTGGATATTAAATTACTTTCTTGGAAAGTTTTTTGTTCCTTTTGGCCATCTCTTCTGCCAGAAGAGTTTCTGAATTATCTGCTCTTTCTTGTGAGTCTCCTTTTCTGATTTTTCATCAGGATAAGGCGGTGTTGCGAACTTCTTTTGAATTTTTACCTAAAGTTGTGAATTCCAACAACATTAGTAGAGAAATTGTGGTTCCTTCATTATGTCCTAATCCTAAGAATTCTAAGGAGAAATCGTTGCATTCTTTGGATGTTGTTAGAGCTTTGAAATATTATGTTGAAGCTACGAAATCTTTTCGTAAGACTTCTAGTCTATTTGTTATTTTTTCCGGTTCTAGAAAAGGCCAGAAAGCTTCTGCCATTTCTTTGGCATCTTGGTTGAAATCTTTAATTCATCTTGCCTATGTTGAGTCGGGTAAAACTCCGCCTCAGAGAATTACAGCTCATTCTACTAGGTCAGTTTCTACTTCCTGGGCGTTTAGGAATGAAGCTTCGGTTGACCAGATCTGCAAAGCAGCGACTTGGTCCTCTTTGCATACTTTTACTAAATTCTACCATTTTGATGTATTTTCTTCTTCTGAAGCAGTTTTTGGTAGAAAAGTACTTCAGGCAGCGGTTTCAGTTTGAATCTTCTGCTTATGTTTTTCATTAAACTTTATTTTGGGTGTGGATTATTTTCAGCAGGAATTGGCTGTCTTTATTTTATCCCTCCCTCTCTAGTGACTCTTGTGTGGAAAGATCCACTTCTTGGGTAGTCATTATCCCATACGTCACTAGCTCATGGACTCTTGCTAATTACATGAAAGAAAACATAATTTATGTAAGAACTTACCTGATAAATTCATTTCTTTCATATTAGCAAGAGTCCATGAGGCCCGCCCTTTTTTTGTGGTGGTTATGATTTTGTATAAAGCACAATTATTCCAATTCCTTATTTTATATGCTTTCGCACTTTTTTCTTATCACCCCACTTCTTGGCTATTCGTTAAACTGAATTGTGGGTGTGGTGAGGGGTGTATTTATAGGCATTTTAAGGTTTGGGAAACTTTGCCCCTCCTGGTAGGAATGTATATCCCATACGTCACTAGCTCATGGACTCTTGCTAATATGAAAGAAATGAATTTATCAGGTAAGTTCTTACATAAATTATGTTTTTTTCTTTCGTGAGTCAGATAGAGCATGCAATTTTAAGCAACTTTCTAATTTACTCCTATTAGCAATTTTTCTTTGTTTTCTTGCTATCTTTATTTGAATAAGAAGGCATCTAAGCTAAGGAGCCAGCCACTTTTTGGTTCAGACACTGGACTGCACTTGTTTATTGGTAGGTGCAATTAGCCACCAGTCAACAAGCACAGCCCAGGTTGTGAACCAAAAATGGTCCGGCTACTAAACTTACATTCTTGCTTTTCAAATAAAAATAGCAAGAGAATGAAGAAAACATTGGTAATAGGAGTAAATTACAAAGTTGCTTAAAATTGCATGCTCTGATTCATGAAAGAAAAAAAATGGGTTCAGTGTCCCTTTAAAGCCCTAAAATGAATGCTCTTAATGTAAAAACAGCAATATAAAAACAGTTTTTAGGTTAGTGAGGTATATCAATAAGGGAGTGGGGAGTTCTGTTTATCAGCCAGTGGGTATGCCTTTTTTTCTAACATGCATAAAGACAATTTTTTTTTACAGTTCACTATGCCGCCCCTTTAAAAAAGCAAATGAATGGCAAATTAGTCACGCGCTGTAAACAGTGTTACAGTGCTGTATAATAAATGCAGGTCGCAAAAACTTCTTCTAATCTTTTGCTTTCAGCTAAGTAGCCTGTGGAATCACTTCCTCAAACGTGGTCACATGATCACTAGGAACAGGCGCTATTGTGAAATGGCGCAAATTAAACCGGCGTAAACAAGGGGCTACCTGTATTGTCTTTTTACATCCACCTTAAGCTTTAAATCTCATAAATCTAGAAGAGAATAAAAAACAGAGGCGCCAACATGGCCTAATATCGCCCATACAAGAGAAAATAACAGCACAAGGGAATGTGAACACTCACAAACATAAAGCACCGAATTGGTGCTGGTGGAGCAGGCTGAAACTTCACAGTGGTCCAGCACACTGAGTCCTTGACGCAGAGACAGTCATGTATCCTCTGGAAATCCAATATTCAAGTGCTAGAAGGTGAGCACCTGCAGGTGCAAATTCAGCAAACTGGAACCAAATCGTCGCCCAGTAGACTATAATAGGACAATCCTCAGCCAGTACCAGGAACAGTAGAAAATTATCACAGGGGGTGATAAAAACCACAAAAGCAAGTGTATATAAAAAATGAAAAAGTCTTTATTAACACAGCGACGCGTTTCTCAGCCTACTCAGGGCTGTTTCATCAGGCTATAACAAACATTGTAATACACTTGCTATTTAACAGAAATCTAAAAAACAGGAAACTATTGTGATTCGATAATCAATTAAGTTACTGCACCTGTCTGTAATCACCTTTGTGTGGTTGTTTAGGTAACCATTATAAACACATATAGATAAAATGGTATCTGACATATCACATCTCATTATTGTACAATATATATCAAACATACAATAAAAAGTGACATAATACATAATAGATGCATTATAGTGAAAATAAAAATAAATATAAAACCTCTTAATGCTTAAACAGCCCTGAGTAGGCTGAGAAACGCGTCGCTGTGTTAATAAAGACTTTTTCATTTTTTATATACACTTGCTTTTGTGGTTTTTATAACCCCCTGTGATAATTTTCTACTGTTCCTGGTACTGGCTGAGGATTGTCCTATTATAGTCTACTGGGCGACGATTTGGTTCCAGTTTGCTGAATTTGCACCTGCAGGTGCTCACCTTCTAGCACTTGAATATTGGATTTCCAGAGGATACATGACTGTCTCTGCGTCAAGGACTCAGTGTGCTGGACCACTGTGAAGTTTCAGCCTGCTCCACCAGCACCAATTGGGTGCTTTATGTTTGTGAGTATTCACATTCCCTTGTGCTGTTATTTTCTCTTGTATGGGCGATATTAGGCCATGTTGGCGCCTCTGTTTTTTATTCTTTTCTAGATTCCAAATATCAGGATAGCCATCCTTTGACAGAGTGCAGCCTAAACGTCTGGATTATAAACAGTTTGGTTACAAAGATTATCACAGTTATTTTGGATTTTATGTCTTATCTAATGTTTTTTTCATATTGCTAATACTGACAATATTATTTTCTGATATTAATATTGCTTTTTATTTTCTATGCTTTTATTTTATTTTATATTGTTAACTTAGTTCCACATCTGCTGTCACCCACTTTTACAAAAACTGATAGTTTATTCCAATAAATGACCCTCTATTTACCAGATATATCCATATATCCATTCTTTATAATATAAAGTTGTAACTGAGGAAGCGCCCCCTAAGGGCGTGGTGTGTTGTTGCTTACACACACCACTCTCTCTCTATATAAATCTCATAAATGGGGGTGTAATATAATTGTGACAAACGTCAAAGCCATCAGTTTTGACAACATTCTTATTCATTAAAGGGATAAGGGTGCATTACATTCAAAGATACTGCTGGAACACCATTTTATATGGGCTGGGTTCTCTCTCTCCCACTGGGAGGTAGATATCTTCTGCCTTCCTTTGTTAACATAGCTTTGCTGTAGCCAATACTGCAATATTGAAGTTTCCAGTATAGGTGGAAAACAGCTATTTTAAATGTCAAAATAAAAATAAAGTAGCTATTTATAAACTATTTAATACACTCCTGCATGTAAAATGGATCACTTAGAACAAGATATAAATTACAGAACAGTGTCCCCTTTAACATTGTTCATCCCATCAAACAAGATTCCTTGGGCTCCATGTACTAAGAGGCGGGGGTACTGCTTCTTAACTCGCGAAGCTGTCCGCCCGCCTCCGCTACACACGGGCAGCGGATCTATTGATCCGCTTGCCCGTATGTATCATTACACACTCAGCGGAGTGTGTAATGCCCGCCCCTTCAGTCGCGCGACCAATCACGCGACTGAAGGGGCTGTCAATCACAGAGAGCGAGCGTGCTCTCTGTGATTTTGCTTCACCACCTAAGAGGTGGCGTAGGGTGTAGGAAGCAGCGGTCTAATGACCGCTGCTTCTTACATTGCGGGAAGCAGGCTCGCATATGCGAACCTGCCCCGCAAAGGCTCCGGAGCAGCTTTCGCTGCTTCGTACATGGAGCCCCTTATCTTTAAATTACTATTTACTTTGGAAACACACAATGAATGATAACATTGGCACTGCCAAAGTTTCCCCACCCCATCTTGTATTTGTTAGCTGAGACTATAAATGCTTTTTGAAAACTTCTAGAGAAGTCTACCAGGCAGCTTAATTTAAAGGGACATTTAAGTCCTTGTAGATTTTATATCCCATAAAATATTGCACAGAAGGCACTGCTGCTTTTACCTCCTTGACTTCCCTACAAATGCACGCGCGCAAACATGATGATCTTTGTCGTCTTTGGATTGGCTGCAGGCACACTGGCAGTTAATACAACAGTAATTCACAGGAGTACAGATGCTGGTGCCAATGGCAACAAAAGACAAAAGGGAGGCAGTATGCTCATAAGTTCCCCTTTTTCACTTCTGTTCACAGGACATAAAATATATACTGAATAAAATAGAAGGTTCCTTTAATAAACTAGTTACTTAAAGGGACATTGTAATGCAAAACTTACATATTCTACATCGTTAGAGCATGCCGTTTTTACAGTGCTGATACTAGCTAACTATGGGTTAAACACATAGGTTAAGTCACACTGTAGCAGAAATGGGTGGTGAGCCAAACAGGAATGGCAATCACACAACCTGCCAATCATCAGTGGTGTCCTGCTAGGGACCTGTAATGCTTGCAGCCTCTCAAGTGGGAATTTAACTGTGTGTTTAACCCCCTGCATATACATATTTAAAGGGACACTGAACCCAAATTTTGTCTTTTGTGATTCAGACAGAGCATGCAATTTTAAGCAACTTTCTAATTTACTCCTTTTATCAATTTTTCTTCATTCTCTTGGTATGTTTATTTGAAAAGCAAGAATGTCAGTTTAGATGCCGGCCCATTTTTGGTGAACAACCTGGGTTGTCCTTGCTGATTGGACAGCACAAATAAAAAAGTGCTGTCTATGGTTCTGAACCCAAAAATTGCTGGCACCTTAGCTTCGATGCCTTGTTTTTCAAATAAAGATAGAAAGAGAACGAAGAAAACTTGATAATAGGAGTAAATTAGAAAGTTGCTTAAAATTGCATGCTCTATGTGAATCCAGAAAGAAAAAATTTGGGTTCAGTGTCCCTTTAACTAGGGTCAGTAATGCAAAAATGATATGCTTGTCATTTTTGCATAACATATTTTTTAAATGGCTCAGGGTCCTATAGATTTTCACATTGGATTAATCTTTGATAGTTTGTCTTTTTTCAGACAATACACTATTTTACCATTATTGTTACGGTGCCAACACTGAGTCCTCTATTTAGTTTGTTCCCGACACCCCTACTCTCTGCTTAAACCATTGGTATTGCAATTAAATAACTAACCTTGTATCATTCACATGTTATGTTGCATCACATACAGCTGTGTTATAAATACAGCATGCAGCTGTGTGTGTGTTGTTTGTTTCACTTCCGGTTTAGCTGCTCACTGATGGATCATGAGTAATGAGTATTGTAGATTAGCGCTGTGCAGCTGTGTGATCCACCTGGCAGGGGAAATCCTTTTAAACCTCTCCTAAGACTCATCGATTCATTTACCAGCTATAAGAAAGAGCTAATTATGCATGAAATTGATGTTGATAATTATACTGAGCATTATGTTTTAGGTGGCGAGAAAGATGAAGCAGAAGACGCACAGGATCTCCGCAGAACAGAGTCTGACAGTGTACTGAAAAAGGTGCGGGTTTAGCAAGATAAGAAGACAACCAGGCACAAGTCCTAGATAATCAAAACAAATCACACATGAGTTCAGCGCCCTCACTTGAGTGCTCACTGCAGCACCTAAATCACTGCAAGCAGCAGCACAATTTACAAAAACATTTTCACTTTATTTGTCCATTAATTGTGTTGCAACATGATTAAAGGGACATGAAACATTCAGACAGAATGTACAATTTTAAACAACTTTCTTATTTACTTCTATTATTAGTTTTGCTTCATTCTCTTGGTATCCTTTATTGAAGGAGCAGCAATTCTGTACTGGGAGCTAACTAAACACATCTGTAAGCCAATGGCAAAGGTATAAATGTGCAGCTATCAATCAGCAGCTAGCTCCAAGCTCCCGAGTCTACCTAGGTATTCTTTCCAAAAAAGAAAACCAAAAGAACAAAGTCAATTAGATAATAGTTGGAAAGTTGTCAAAATAACAGCATGCTCTACCTGAATCATGAAAGAAAACGTTTGGGTTTCATGTCCTTTTAAGGAATAATATCCCGAAACTTTGTAAGTTTTAAACTGGATATCGACAAATTGATTAAATCACTTATTTTGTTGGAAAAGTTAACTGATTTTAGGAACGTTGCAAATAAATATATTCGACTATTGCAAAGATAAAACTAAACTATTTTTCTTTCTTTGGAAGTTATTGTAGAATGTTCATGTGTTGTTACAAGATCTGAAACATAAGAGCAATATAGTGCAACACTCTGAATTTCTTCCTGTTTGCCAGGCTCCACCCACTTCCTGTTTCTAGCTCCTATTTTAGTAAACAACTGCTGATTTCACAAACGCAGCAGAGAGAAAAGAGCTAAAAAAGAAAAGTATTTATAATGTTAAACATCTTTTGCCTTTATGCAAAAATTGTGCCAAAAGGCAAAGCTGTGACCTCTAAATGCTATGAATTGCCTAAACCAGCAATTTGATTTGCAGCATTTGCAGGTTACAGAATTTGATTTCTGACCTATATAGGGATCATACGAAAAAGCACAAATTTTACCCAAAGCCCATGTAAGCAGTATGAGGTTTGGTCATCAACTCAAAGTTCACATAGCATATGAGAAAAAATGTGTAAGTAGCAATTCTGTAGTGAGTTGTGGTTTTAGAGAAAGTAAAATTGTCACAATTCTGCTTTACATATGGGAGAATACAGTTAAGCATGCTGCATCTTTTTCTCTTCTTTTTTACAGGGGACAAATACCAATTTGATGTTTAAAAGAAATAGTGAGGTAAGGAATTTATTTGAAAACCATTTCTAACAATCCATCATAATTCTGAGTGGATTGTTGGCTTCAGTAAAGACTAAATGGCTTTGTATATCGTAATGGGTCATCAAGCTAGTCTTAAAGGTATATGAAACCCACTTTTTTTTCTTTCTTTAAAATGATTCAGAGAGAGCAGTGTTTCTCAACCGCAGGCCTCAAGATGCCAGGTTTTCATTATAGCTGAACTAGAGCACAGGTGAAATAATCAGCTGATGGGTGAGAGCAGGTCGGTTACCATGGTTACTGATCTGCTGATTATTTCACCTGAGCTCTAGTTCAGCTATAATGAAAACCTGTCCTGTTGGGGGTACTTGAGGACCGCGGTTGAGAAACACTGAGAGCATACAATTTTAATTACTTTCAAGTTTACTTCTATTATCAAATTTAGTTAATTCATGCCCCTTTAATATGTTGCCCTGGTGATCTGAGACAAGTAGCCTTGAATAGGCCAACAGCTTACAAGTAATGTTAAATATTTTACTGGGGGGAAAAAAGGATAACAGATACTTGTTTGTGATTGCCAAAGGACCAGTGGTCAGGTGTAGCAACTTATCAGATAACTGACCAGGAGCCTCTGGGGCAGGTAAAATGTCAGCAGAGACTTAAAGGGACAGTCTACCATAGAATTGATATTGTTTTAAAAGATAGATAAATCCCTTTATTACCCATTCCCCAGTTCTGCATAACCAACACGGTTATATTAATGTACTTTTTACCTCTGTGATTACCTTGTATCTAGGAACCTTCTTCCAGCCCCCTGATCACATGACTGTGACTGTTTATTATCTATTGTCTTAAATTTAGCATTGTTTTGTGCTAAATCTTAAATAACCCCCTGTGCCTGAACACAGTGTTATCTATATGGCCCATGTGTACTTTCTGTCTCTTTGTGTTGAAAAGAGATTTAAAAAGCATGTGATAAGAGGCAGCCCTCAAAGGCTTAGAAATTAGCATATGAACCTACCTATGTTTAGTTTAAACTAAGAATACCAAGAGAAAAAAGCAAATTTGATGATAAAAGTAAATTGGAAAGTTTATTAAAATTAAAAGTCCTATCTGAATAATGAAAGTTTAATTTATACTAGACTGTCCCTTTAAGGCAGATAGATGGCCTGCAGGTGTTCTGCCAGAAGAGCGAATTCATCAGACTAGCGATCGGAAGGGGCGGGCATTACACACTGCAATGAGTGTGTAATAATACATACGGGCCAGCAGACGAACAGATCCGCTGCCCGTATGTGGCGAAGGTGGGCGGACAGCTTCGCAAGTTTAGAAACTGTCCGCCGCCTGTTAGTACATGGAGCCTGAGTGGCTGAAATGCAAGTGTCAAAAGATCTAAAATAAGAAGGCAATCTGTAGAGGCTTAGATACAAGGTAATCACAGTGGTAAAAAGTATATTAATATAACCGTGTTGGTTATGCAAAACTAGGAAATGGGTAATAAATGGATTATCTATCTTTTTAAACAATAACAATTCTGGAGTAGAATGTCCCTTTTAATGATATATTCAAAGCCAGAAAATAGTATACAGATACGTTTACTTAAATATCAGTTGTTTACATTTTGAAGAAATAAGTGTAAGTTTTACTCTCTATAAAGTAATGGGCACTGTCATATTGTAACCTAGGTTTTACCTTATCTTAAAGGGACACTGAACCCAAAAAAATTATTTAGTGATTCAGATATAGCATGCAATTTTAAGCAACTTTCTAATTTATTCCTATTATCAATGTTTCTTCGTTCTCTTGCTATCTTTATATAAAAAAGAAGGCATCTAAGCTTTTTTCTTGGTTCAGACTCTGGACAGCAGTTTTTGATTGGTGGGTGAATTTACCCACCAATCAGCAAGGACAACCTAGGTTGTTCACCAAAAATGGTCCGGCATCTAAACTTACATTCTTGCATTTCAAATAAAGATACCAAGAGAATAAAGAACATTTGATAATAGGAGTAAATTAGAAAGTTGCTTAAAATTTCATGTTCTATCTGAATCACAAAAGAAAAAATTTGTGTTCAGTGTCCCTTTAAGGCCAGAAATAAGTGAAATAGAGTAAACAAACAATAGCTGTCTGGAATATAGCAGTGTAAGTTTTGTGAAGTATGAAGCCTTCATTTCCAGTTGTCCACAAGACCTCCTGTTGAAAGCCATTGTATGACCCTGTTTCATTTGTTCTGTTTTTTTGTACGTCACAGTATTACTTATAAATTAATAACTTCTACTTTTTTTTTTTTTACTTTAGCAGGTTCTTCAGTCTGTTACAAACCTCCATAGGCTCCTTAGCATTTTACAGGTAATAAAGTTGTGTTAAGACTTTGAGCTGCTGCAGTTAGAACGATGATATTTGTGATACAAAGCCCTTACTCTTCCTTGCTAAAGGGACAGATAGCTCTAAAATGTCTGTCATACAGAAGAAAAAATGTTATTTAAACCTGTTTCAAATACACAGCCATTTTAAGGGGCTTGCTAAAATGAAGGGCATTATTGCTCACTGGGTGATGAACAGATCTTCCACCTCCAGAAGCATAAAAACAAAAGTTTTTTTGTTTTGTTTTTTCTCTCTACAGAAACATCTGACTTTAAATGACTTTTTAAAATATATTTATGCAAGAACCTTGTAAATTTTGTAGACAGACTTGTGGTCTGAAAAACAAAAACTGGTTATTACTCAGTTTTAAAGAACATTTTCATCTTATAAACACATATTAGTAAAAATACTGCTAAATGATCCTTTATATATTAATGGCTGTGGTCCCTGAACACGGTTATGGGCTAGTGGTTATTTAATATAATGTTTTCCACTCTCGTTCAGGTGGTTGTACTACAACAAGACACTTACATAGAAGACCAGAAATTGCTGCTGAATGAAAGAGCCCTCACTCGAACCTCTTCACGCCCAAACTCCTTGATTGAGCAAGAGAAGCAGCGTAGCATGGAAAAACAGAGACAGGAGCTGGCAAACCTCCAGAAACAGCAAGCACAGCACCTGGAAGAGAAACGCAAGCGGGAGCGAGAGTGGGATGCAAGAGAGAGGGAGCTGGCGGAACGCGAGGAGCGGCTTGTACAGAGAGAGGAACAAGCAAGCACAAGCATGCAGAAGATGGAACAAGAGAAGAATGAATTGCAGGCTAGGAAAGAAGAATATCAGCATGACCTAGAGAGGTTGAGGGCGGCACAAAAGCAGCTGGAAAAGGAGAGAGAGCAGCTGAAAGAAATGGAAAAGGTAGCCAAGGGCAATCTGAGAACTTATCAGCTAAATGCTGTGTCTTAAAGGGACATGAAACTCAACATTTTTCTTTCGTGATTCAGATGGAGCATGACATTTTAAACATCTGCACGTGTCTGGAGCACTATATGGCAGCAGTTTTACAATAATGTTATCCATTTGCAAGAGCACTAGATGGCAGCACTATTTCATGCTATGTAGTGCTCCGGACACTTACCTAGGCATCTCTTCAACAAAGAATATCATGGGAATGAAGTAAATTGGGTAAAAATTATTGTATGCTCTGAATCACAAAAGGAAAATTTGGGGTTTCAAATCCCTTTAATGACACTGAAATGATTTCTAGAAATGTTAAAATTCAGTTTTTACCGCATAATAGTGCAGTATATTGTCTTTAGTATGTATGGGTGAATTACTCTGGGGTAGCAAGAAACTCTCTATAGCCTTGGATGCCTCCCTGGTTGTACTTCCCTGCTCTATATCCATTCATCCATCCACCTGCCTGCAGCACTATATCAAACGTCACACCTGCTCAGAGAGTCGGCAGTGAATGTACCATAGCTCTGCCACTGTTTTTGTTTAGTTTTTTTCCTCCTTATAGGAACATTTGTTTTAGGAAAACATAATACATTTCAAAATACCTTTTAAATGCAAGAAAGAAAACACAATACTTGAATGCCCTTGATATGTAAACAGTTATGTGAACAAAATAAGTGATACTTTTGACACCTGCTACTTACAAGACAAATCCATTAATATCATCACTTTACTGGAAGTCTGTGGCACTGAATCTATAAATGAATGTTTGTTGAGTACTTGGGTCTGTTTTTAAAGTAAGATATTGTAACCTAATTGTTTAAAATCCCCCTTTTTCTAGGCCTCCTGCCAACATGATAAACTTTATCGAGTGCCCTCACTTCCTGTTGGAACCGACACTTCAAAATGGTATAGTTCTAGTTCATCAAAACAGGAGCACTTAGAAGCAGAGCTGTCTACCTCCCCCAAGAAAGACAGCTTATTAAGGACAGATAGCAAGCAGAAAGGAAAAAGCCACTTCAGCCTGCTGGGCACAAATCAAACAAACAAAACAGTTGATGCTCCCACCCCAAATCGCCTCTTCAATTTGTCAAAGCCAAAGGAAAAAAAAGAAAAGAAGAAGAAGGGCAAAAGCAACCGTTCCCAGCCTGCAGGTAAGCGTGCCAAGTGCTGCACCTTTAGTGGACTCTATAACATTCTGTGGGTGCCGGCTGGAGCATTGCACAAACCTTCATAATACCAATCACTTCTTCAGCTGCACCATTATTGTGTACTACAAGGATTTTCTGTAGTTCTTAGAATACATTGACACCAGCTAAGTGTGAATACTTTAGCACATTGTTGCAGTAATCTTATTACTAGCTTTCCTCATTACTGGAGCAGATAAGACTAGCCACTATCAATTTGTTAGCAAAATGTGCATTGTTTTGCATTATCTTATCAAGAGAACATTCAGTTCTCTAGATTGAAGGGACATGGAAGTCAGGATGAACTTTTTATGATTCCAATAGTGTACAGTTTTATAAAACCTAATTGACTCATGTTATCAAATGTGTCACTTTCTCTTGGTATCTTTTGTTGAAACGTAGCTCCTTTCCACGAGAGCATACTGAACTAGGCTAAGGAGCACTATGTGTATAACATTGTTGCAAACTCTACTTCCATATAGTGGTGACCATCATGAGCTAAGTTTCAAAGAGAAAAAAAAGACATTTTTATAATAGACAAATTAGAAAGTTGTTGTGTTTAAATGGTATGTTCTGTCATAATCATTAAGGATTAGTTTTGACTTTGCTTTTCCTCCACTGTGTCATTAGTATCCAGAGGGGGGGGGGGAGGTAAGAGGTGGCTAAATGCCTCTCTGGATCTGAACATAAACACCCACTTTAGTTACTAATGATGCCAATGAGAAGCCGCTTTTACCATGTAGCACATGTTTAACAAACAACTATCTTGTATGGGTTATTTTATTCCTTTGCTCCCTACCACCCCCGTGATATAGTGATCTGTGTCTGCAGACTCCCATACACAAGTTCATTCAGAACTGAAAACTTTAAATTCAAATGTGAAGAACTATTTTATTGGTCCTTTATGTGCTTTTTGTGTGTATATTTATATACAGCAACTGAAACTTAAGTTTTTTTTGTTTTTTTTTTTGTTTTTTTTTAGATTCACACTCTGGTGAAGGGACAACCCAGGAGGAAGAGATCTTTTGCTGATTGCGTTACTCTGCTGGAGCACTTCCTGTTTCAGTGAGGACCATGTTATTCCCAGCTGTGCTAATCAGCAGGGTTCTTGGGCAATAGCATGTTTGTTGGGGGCCGTGTACGCACATGGTTTACAAGCACAGGGATATGGTGTGTGTTCCTGCTTATGGACATCAGTGGTGGATAATAAAACTGGATCTAATGCAAAAAAGGAATCCATTCCATTTTGACCTAGTCAGCAACCATTTGCAGCACTGCTTATCTTCACTGTGCCTGATTCAGCATAAAATGGTCACTGAAAAATTCTGTAATCTACTTTATGCTCAATAATTATTTGTTCCTGGGATCTTGATGCTTATTTCTCATAACACCACCCAGTGCAAGAAAAAAAAAGAGAGAAATTAAGCAACACAAGGCAAAAAAGTATAAAAATGTAACCTGTCCTGGCTAATGAACAACTATGGAGCACTTAACGATTTTATATCCTTTCATATTTCTGGGCTCTCTATTTGTACATATTTTTTTTTTGTTGTGTGAAAAATAATCCACAGTTGAAAGAATATAGCTATTTATTTGGTTAAAAGGTATCTTAGTATTATCTGAGTATCAATATGTCAGATTCACTAAGCAAGGAAATGAACTATTACACAGATTAAGGAATACAAAATGTAAAAGCAAGGATATGGTTTCAAATGATCTGGAACAAAATAATTATAGGTGAAGGAAATAATTTATAACACAAAATGGTAAGTGGCTTTTGTTGTAATCTATAAAGGGTTGTAAAAAAAATACAAGTAGGAAACAAACTGCATTAATGACAGCTGCTGTCATTCAGTTACCAGTAGAGGGTGCTATGGGCATAGTTGTGTTAGTTGCTTCCTAATCTGCTTATGTCTATCTGAGTCAGGCTCATGGCCACTCTGTACTGTTAACCCTTTCTAGAAAATTACTATACTTTCTTACACGTTTGCAACATCATTTAAATGTTTTCTTTCCCTTTTTTATGACTTGCACTACAGTAACTGGCATCCAGATACCCTCTCTCTCTTTCTAATATGCTTCAGTGTTTCAATTGTTCTGCAGCATTGACTTTCACACATATGAACATTTAGTGTGACAGTGCAATAAGTAACAATGCTGCCTGCTATCATTTGTATTATCTTTTATATGTTGTCACTTCTAAGGCTCAGAATATGCAGACTTTGATCATGTAATATTTGATGCTTCATCTGTGTAATGTAAAGGCCTCACTGAAAACAATTATTGTAGATGTCATATTTGGATTTTAACATAGTATATATGTTTCAGAACAAATGAGTTCTTGTCAGTACCACTATACTGCATTAGGATGTCATCTCAGGTAATATAGATAGTGCCTCAAACCCCTTCCTTATAATTATTCACAGCTTGCACAGGGTATCCTAAGTGCTAGTTAATGTATAATTCTTCTTAGCTCACCAAAGCATATTTCTTACACAGTATCCTTGCTATGGTTTATAAACTCAGTGGATTATCCTTAAAGGAGCATTAAGCTCCAAAAATGCTATCATGCGTATGAAAGAGCACTATTTAAAAATGTATTTTTTCACGAGAAAAGGATTCAGTTAAAGCTGTCTATTTTATTTTGCAATAACAGGAAGTGCATGTTTGTGAACAATTGGGCCCCACTGCCTTATTTGTTGACAGTGACAAGCATAACAACATATTTTTATCTCCACACAGGAACATCTGTAATACATTTAAAATGCCCATTTTATATGCAGTGAAGAAAAAATGATTTTCAAGTAAGGTGTTGTGTTTAGATGGATAATTCGTCCTTGTCAAGGCATACACAATTTAACACTTAATTTACTAGACAGGTCTTCTTTTTACCGCCACAAATGAAGGGTTTAGAAATAGTAGGTATGAAAATGGTATGTTCTTTGTAAATGATACCATAAGAATACAATTTAAAAAAAAACGTTCTCCTTTTTTTAGTCTTGCTTTTAGTCAGTAATTCAGTTCACTGACTCCTGTAGTGTGATGCAACTATGCACTTTACAAACCAAATTTACAATGAGTTTTGAGAAATCTTAGACAATCACCCATTCACTTTTCACTTTTTCTGTTTTAAATAGTATCAATATACAATAGAACATCAGTTTCTATAAATTTAATTCCAAAACTGAATACATGTAAAATATGCGCTTACTATGTTAAGAGGGACTTTGCCACTGCGTATCTGGTTTTCACATGTGGTGCTTTATTTTTATTTTTAAAAGCAAGACATATAGGTGCTTTGCAGTAATAATAGCATAAATCTAATGTAGTTTCATTTGATTTCAAATATAAAAATGAAAGTGTTAAACTAATAAGCCAAATATTACAAATGACTGATGGCGGGAAGGAAAAACTAGGTTTGCATTGTAAATTTTGTCCTTTATAATGTCACTGTGCAATTATTAGTGTTTAAATCAGTATTTTCAGGCTTATATATATATATATATATATATATATATATATATATATATATATATACATATACATACAGTATACTGTAGCACAGGAAATCGTTCTCTTTTTCAACCTGCACAGACTCAGCACATTGATGAAACCCAGGATTAAATCACATCCTGACAGTAATATGGCATTAGGTTGGTAATGCTAGTTAAAGCTTTAAATATTAATGCTGCTGGTAACCTCACCGAACAAGTTGCTTTCATGTGATAAAGAGCACTTACAATTCAGTGGAGTGGGGTTTATCTAATCAGACGTCATCAATATGCCCTGTGTACGAGCAGGCAGTGCCAGCCTTGGTTGTCAAGGTACCTGCAATGCAATTACATACGTTCTGCAGCAATATTGTGCTATCTTTTCTGTGCTTTTCTCTTTTTTTTTATTGTTCATTAAAAGTTTTTGAAAAGCCAATTCTATCAAAATCCTTCTGCAAATTTAAATAATCAACCCCTTAGTTACCAGAGATTTCTACCACTGAAATGATCACTGGCATCCAAGGGGGTAAAGAAAAACAAAATGGCTCCAAAATGCATGAGGAAAAAAAGCCCATGACATTCCTTCTTTGCCCAGATTGTGGACTTTTTTTGCCTGCTGGTCAGGTTGTACAGAAATAAACTATTAGAAGTCAACTTTGCAATATAGTTATGTTTCCTATAAAATCCAATTATTGTTTCTGTCTGTATATAGCTAATCTCTTTGTGTTTTCTTTCTTAAATAAAGAGACAGATGTGTTGAAATGGGTCCACTTCCTATGTCCTGATGTAATTTAAAGAATTATATCAAATAAACTAGGAAGGGGTAAGACAAGATCTGGCATCTTGGCTACTTGTAAATTGCATATTTTTATTTTATGACTTTTGATTTATCATTCATTTGATAAAAAAAAAACATGCACTTTGTTTAAAAAAAAATAAAAAAAAAATGCAGCTCTGCTTCAGTCTAAAAAGTATATGGTCTTTTGTATTTTACATTGTATAACATATTGCCAGAGTGGAAGTTATCAATAGTATGTTCTATAACATTCATTCATTGTCTGCATAGTGAATGTGAAGAAACAGTTTTCACATTAAGTAGTATTATTAAATAACAAACCTAAGATAAACTCCTTTCCTGATTTTTAAAAAAAAATATAACCCAGTACAAGTTTAATAAACCATATTACATGTGACTGTAGCAGGGATGCAGATACTGTATGTATCAGAGAATAGCAAATTATGCTTCATTTTGATTTAAATTATAAATTCAAGAGACCTTTTTATTTTCCAAAGTGTATATATATATTAAACACAAATTATTCAATCCATTTCAATCTGTCTGTGCTAAAATGTAGATGTGTAGTTTCATGTGTTCTATCTTTGTAACTTGGATTGCACTATTGTAATCTACAAAATGCTCAGGAGGTTTATAACACAATGCATACCTCTGCCTTTGTTATATATATACATATATATAAATATATCTATATATATATAAATTGTACAGAGGTACATACGAGTCATTTAAAGAGCTCAGCACTGACATTGGCCATTTAACTGTTATTACTGGTTGTACCATGGCTCCTTTGCGTAATGTAATATGGATTTGTTATTGTTCTGTTTTATTTTTTTTGCAATATTACTGCAGTCTTTAAATGACCCCAAACTTTATGCTAAATGCTATTGTATATTTTTTAATTGCTAAATGCTGTAAAGAAATGCAAAGAAACCTTAATTATTTTATGTTAATGTGTAATTATGTAAAAAGTAAACCAGTAATAACTTTAAAAGTCATGTTTTTTTCTGTAATATGCCACTTTGTAACAAGCTTTAATTTATCTTCATCTTTTGTCCCTAGTTATTTCTTCTAATCCCTTGTACATTTTCTCAAAATAAATTCCATTCTATATTTTGTGGTTTGTGTTTGTTTTATTGAACCGAAGTGTTTGTTTTTTGTAAAGTTTTATATTTTAAATAGTTAGAAGGACATGAAAGTGAAAATTAAATTTGATTCAGGCCGAGAATACTATTTTATGAAACTTACCTAAGTATGCTCTTCAACAGAGATGCACTACTGGGAGCTATAAGGTGATTTGGTGGCTGCACATATGCCTCTTGTCAATAGCTCACCAGATGAGTTCAGCTAGCTCCCAGTCGTGCATTGCTGTAGGGATAACTAAATACAGCTCAAGGTAGTGGCTAAATTACAATTACATTTGGTGGTAGAATTGTGTAATCAACAAGTGCATAATAAAAATACAATGCAAAATCACTTACTCTGACTTTCAAATAATACTTTTTTTTCCCCCCTACACATCAAAATGTATTTCAATTTGCCGGCCACTTGTATCATTATAGTCATCAGCCAATCACAGACTCATATATGTATATAATGTAAACGCTTGCACATGCTCAGTAGGAGCATATAAAAACATTGTGTACAATTTGATACTGGAAGTAAATTGGAAAGTCATGTTCTATCTGAATCATGAAAGTGTAACTTTGACTTAAGTGTCCCTTTAAACTATAGATTTAACCCTTTTTGCAGAGATTAACAAGCACATAGTATTATGCAGGCAACATAATACAGTTCGGTAACACATAAGAACATGTTTTCTTCTCAGTACCGCTGGGTATATTGGTGTATAGTTTATTGAGAGTAACTAGAAGTCTGATTGCTATCTCTTGTTTCTACCTGTTCGGTGGGGTGGGGTGGGGTGGGGTGGGCTGCAGTTCTGCTCTTGACTGAGGTCTCTTGTCTTGTACAGATCTAGTAGATGAGACACCTCTCAGTATAGCAGTACAGCAATGGTTAATGGTCTAGTCACAAACTGACTACTGTGACTGGTGCAAGATGCAAAAACATAATTTATGCTTACCTGATAAATTCCTTTCTTCTGTTGTGTGATCAGTCCACGGGTCATCATTACTTCTGGGATATAACTCCTCCCCAACAGGAAATGCAAGAGGATTCACCCAGCAGAGCTGCATATAGCTCCTCCCCTCTACGTCACTCCCAGTCATTCGACCAAGAATCAACGAGAAAGGAGAAACCAAGGGTGAAGTGGTGACTGGAGTATAATTTAAAAGATATTTACCTGCCTTAAAAACAGGGCGGGCCGTGGACTGATCACACAACAGAAGAAAGGAATTTATCAGGTAAGCATAAATTATGTTTTCTTCTGTTATGTGTGATCAGTCCACGGGTCATCATTACTTCTGGGATACCAATACCAAAGCAAAAGTACACGGATGACGGGAGGGATAGGCAGGCTCATTATACAGAAGGAACCACTGCCTGAAGAACCTTTCTCCCAAAAATAGCCTCCGAAGAAGCAAAAGTGTCAAATTTGTAAAATTTGGAAAAAGTATGAAGCGAAGACCAAGTTGCAGCCTTGCAAATCTGTTCAACAGAGGCCTCATTCTTAAAGGCCCAAGTGGAAGCCACAGCTCTAGTAGAATGAGCTGTAATTCTTTCAGGAGGCTGCTGTCCAGCAGTCTCATAGGCTAAACGAATTATGCTACGAAGCCAGAAGGAGAGAGAGGTAGCCGAAGCCTTATGACCTCTCCTCTGACCAGAGTACACGACAAACAGGGAAGACGTTTGTCGAAAATCCTTAGTTGCCTGCAAGTAGAACTTGAGGGCACGAACTACATCCAGATTGTGTAGAAGACGTTCCTTCTTTGAAGAAGGATTTGGACACAAGGATGGAACAACAATCTCTTGATTGATATTCCTGTTAGTGACTACCTTAGGTAAGAACCCAGGTTTAGTACGCAGAACTACCTTGTCTGAGTGAAAAATCAGATAAGGAGACTCACAATGTAAGGCTGATAACTCAGAGACTCTTCGAGCCGAGGAAATAGCCATTAAAAACAGAACTTTCCAAGATAACAATTTTATATCAATGGAATGAAGGGGTTCAAACGGAACACCCTGTAAAACGTTAAGAACTAAGTTTAAACTCCATGGCGGAGCAACAGTTTTAAACACAGGCTTGATCCTAGCTAAAGCCTGACAAAAGGCCTGGACGTCTGGATTTTCTGACAGACGCCTGTGTAACAAGATGGACAGAGCTGAGATCTGTCCCTTTAATGAGCTAGCCGATAAACCCTTTTCTAAACCTTCTTGTAGAAAGGACAATATCCTAGGAATCCTAACCTTACTCCAGGAGTAACCTTTGGATTCGCACCAGTATAGGTATTTACGCCATATCTTATGGTAAATCCTTCTGGTAACAGGCTTCCTAGCCTGTATCAGGGTATCAATAACCGACTCAGAAAAACCACGTTTTGATAAAATCAAGCGTTCAATTTCCAAGCAGTCAGCTTCAGGGAAGTTAGATTTTGATGTTTGAATGGACCCTGTATCAGAAGGTCCTGTCTTAGAGGTAGAGACCAAGGCGGACAGGATGACATGTCCACTAGATCTGCATACCAAGTCCTGCGCGGCCATGCAGGCGCTATTAGAATCACTGATGCTCTCTCCTGTTTGATTTTGGTAATCAATCGAGGGAGCAGCGGGAAGGGTGGAAACACATAAGCCATCCCGAAGTTCCAAGGCGCTGTCAAAGCATCTATCAGAACCGCTCCCGGATCCCTGGATCTGGACCCGTAGCGAGGAAGTTTGGCGTTCTGGCGAGACGCCATGAGATCTATCTCTGGTTTGCCCCAACGTCGAAGTATTTGGGCAAAGACCTCCGGATGAAGTTCCCACTCCCCCGGATGAAAAGTCTGGCGACTCAAGAAATCCGCCTCCCAGTTCTCCACTCCCGGGATGTGGATTGCTGACAGGTGGCAAGAGTGAGACTCTGCCCAGCGAATTATCTTTGATACTTCCATCATTGCTAGAGAGCTTCTTGTCCCTCCTTGATGGTTGATGTAAGCTACAGTCGTGATGTTGTCCGACTGAAACCTGATGAACCCCCGAGTTTTTAACTGGGGCCAAGCCAGAAGGGCATGGAGAACTGCTCTCAATTCCAGAATGTTTATTGGCAGGAGACTTTCCTCCTGATTCCATTGTCCCTGAGCCTTCAGAGAATTCCAGACAGCGCCCCAACCTAGTAGGCTGGCGTCTGTTGTTACAATTGTCCAGTCCGGTCTGCTGAATGGCATCCCCCTGGACAGATGTGGCCGAGAAAGCCACCATAGAAGAGAGTTTCTGGTCTCTTGATCCAGATTCAGAGTAGGGGACAAGTCTGAGTAATCCCCATTCCACTGACTCAGCATGCACAATTGCAGCGGTCTGAGATGTAGACGTGCAAAGGGAACTATGTCCATTGCTGCTACCATTAAGCCGATCACCTCCATGCATTGAGCTACTGACGGGAGTTGAATGGAATGAAGGACACGGCATGCATTTAGAAGCTTTGTTAATCTGTCTTCTGTCAGATAAATCTTCATTTCTACAGAATCTATAAGAGTCCCCAAGAATGGAACTCTTGTGAGAGGAAAAAGAGAACTCTTCTTTTCGTTCACTTTCCATCCATGCGACCTTAGAAATGCCAGAACTAACTCTGTATGAGACTTGGCAGTTTGAAAGCTTGAAGCTTGTATCAGAATGTCGTCTAGGTACGGAGCTACCGAAATTCCTCGTGGTCTTAGTACCGCCAGAAGGGCACCCAGAACCTTTGTGAAGATTCTTGGAGCCGTAGCCAATCCGAATGGAAGAGCTACAAACTGGTAATGCCTGTCTAAGAAGGCAAACCTTAGATACCGGTAATGATCTTTGTGAATCGGTATGTGAAGGTAAGCATCCTTTAAATCCACTGTGGTCATGTACTGACCCTTTTGAATCATGGGTAAGATTGTCCGAATAGTTTCCATTTTGAACGATGGAACTCTTAGGAATTTGTTTAGGATCTTTAAATCCAAGATTGGCCTGAAAGTTCCCTCTTTTTTGGGAACCACAAACAGGTTTGAGTAAAACCCTTGTCCTTGTTCCGACCGCGGAACCGGATGGATCACTCCCATTAATAACAGATCTTTTAGCAAAGGTTTGTTCCCATTAGTAAAGTAACAATAATTAAATTTTAAACATAAAAATTACAGCGCAACGTTTTTAATCACAGTCAATATATAAGTCTCACAGCTCTGCTGAGAGAATCTACCTCCCTCCAAAGAAGTTTGAAGACCCCTGAGTTCTGTTAGAGATGAACCGGATCATGCAGGAAATACAAGAGTAACTGACTGGAAATTTTGATGCGTAGCAAAGAGCGCCAAAAACGGCCCCTCCCCCTCACTCACAATTAAAACAAGCAACTGCCAAGTGGAAAAATAATGCCCAAATATTTATTCACTCAGTACCTCAGAAAATGCAAACGATTCTACATTCCAGCAAAAACGTTTAACATGATAAATACCTATTAAAAGGTTTAATGTACTTTTAGCAGAGTAATTCCGGTGAAATACCATCCCCAGAATACTGAAGTGTAGAGTATACATACATGTCATTATAACGGTATGGCAGGATTTTCTCATCAATTCCATTCAGAAAATAAAAACTGCTACATACCTCAATGCAGATTCCTCTGCCCGCTGTCCCCTGATCTGAAGCTTTTACCTCCCTCAGATGGCCGAGAAACAGCAATATGATCTTAACTACTCCGGTTAAAATCATAGTAAAAACTCTGGTAGATTCTTCTTCAAACTCTGCCAGAGAGGCAATAACACGCTCCGGTGCTATTGTAAAATAACAAACTTTTGATTGAAGTTATAAAACTAAGTATAATCACCATAGTCCTCTCACACATCCTATCTAGTCGTTGGGTGCAAGAGAATGACTGGGAGTGACGTAGAGGGGAGGAGCTATATGCAGCTCTGCTGGGTGAATCCTCTTGCATTTCCTGTTGGGGAGGAGTTATATCCCAGAAGTAATGATGACCCGTGGACTGATCACACATAACAGAAGAAATATTATTTATTTGTAGGGCTCTAACAGATTCTATAGAGCTAATTATTTCATTTATGTTTACAAATGTTTGACAGAACATTACAAACATTATTACAACACTAAATAAATGCTAGACAGAATTATATATTCATAGCAAAGCTTAACCTGACAATATGTAGATGCATTTTTTTATTATATAATTTGTTTAAATATAACAAAGATAAGTGTAAAGTTTTAGTATCCATAAAGCAGTGAGTGCTGCTATGTTGTCACATAGGTTTCCTCCTCTGCTGAGGTCAGTTAGGGACAGTTTTAAATGGGTCACTGCAGTGTGCAACCAATACATTTGTGGAAAATAGCAGTATTAAATGGACCATTTACCCTAAATTTTTCTCCCCTTTAATTTGTTTCCAATTATCCATTTTACCTACTGTACTGTATTAAATGGTTTACAAATTGCTAATTTCTTTTATATCTGCATTTTAAATAGCCGATTTAGCCTGTAGTATCCCTACCTATACTGAAAGGTTCTATACTTAAAGGGATATGAAACCCATTTTTGTTCTTTTATGATTCAGATAGAGCATGCAATTTTAGACAACTTTTCAATGGACTCCTATTATAATTTTTCTTTGTTCTCTTGTTATCTTTATTTGAAAAGCAGGAATGTATGCTTAGGAGCCGGACCATTTTTGGTTCAGCACCTGGATAGCGTTTTCTGATTGGTGACTAAATGTAGCTAACCCGTCAAGCATAAAAAGACAAAATTAGAATATCATATGCGCACAAACGTATTCCCCCATAGAAGTCAATGGTGCAAAAAACACCCTTCTTGCTCACCAAACCGATCACATATTTTCAAGTGCGCTAATCTGCCATGAACATATGAATATTTCACATTCCAATGTAATTCACATAAAAGAATATGTTCTATTTATTCATAAATACATATTTCTAAATATAGCTGATTTTTTTTGCACAAATATATGCTATGTGCAGAACATTGGAATGTCAAATATTTACAGTAAATACTCAGTATAACACTTTGTTAAAATGAATATTGTGTATAAATGAATGTATTTTTTTTCTTGTGATGCTTATTGTAAACATAAATATATATTTTAAAATGTATGTTACAAAAGGCATTAGTATTACAATTGTATCATTACATAACAGGCATGCAGTTATGTAATACTATAATTCTAATGCAACTGTATTTTATAACATAAATATCTATTTTAAAAGTATACAGGGAGTGCAGAATTATTAGGCAAGTTGTATTTATGAGGATTAATTTTATTATTGAACAACAACCATGTTCTCAATGAACCCAAAGAACTCATTAATATCAAAGCTGAATAGTTTTGGAAGTAGTTTTTAGTTTGTTTTTAGTTATAGCTATTTTAGGGGGATATCTGTGTGTGCAGGTGACTATTACTGTGCATAATTATTAGGCAACTTAACAAAAAACAAATATATACCCATTTCAATTATTTATTTTTACCAGTGAAACCAATATAACATCTCAACATTCACAAATATACATTTCTGACATTCAAAAACAAAACAAAAACAAATCAGTGACCAATATAGCCACCTTTCTTTGAAAGGACACTCAAAAGCCTGCCATCCATGGATTCTGTCAGTGTTTTAATCTGTTCACCATCAACATTGTGTGCAGCAGCAACCACAGCCTCCCAGACACTGTTCAGAGAGGTGTACTGTTTTCCCTCCTTGTAAATCTCACATTTGATGATGGACCACAGGTTCTCAATGGGGTTCAGATCAGGTGAACAAGGAGGCCATGTCATTAGATTTTCTTCTTTTATACCCTTTCTTGCCAGCCACGCTGTGGAGTACTTGGACGCGTGTGATGGAGCATTGTCCTGCATGAAAATCATGTTTTTCTTGAAGGATGCAGACTTCTTCCTGTACCACTGCTTGAAGAAGGTGTCTTCCAGAAACTGGCAGTAGGACTGGGAGTTGAGCTTGACTCCATCCTCAACTCGAAAAGGCCCCACAAGCTCATCTTTGATGATACCAGCCCAAACCAGTACTCCACCTCCACCTTGCTGGCGTCTGAGTCGGACTGGAGCTCTCTGCCCTTTACCAATCCAGCCACGGGCCCATCCATCTGGCCCATCAAGACTCACTCTCATTTCATCAGTCCATGAAACCTTAGAAAAATCAGTCTTGAGATATTTCTTGGCCCAGTCTTGACGTTTCAGCTTGTGTGTCTTGTTCAGTGGTGGTCGTCTTTCAGCCTTTCTTACCTTGGCCATGTCTCTGAGTATTGCACACCTTGTGCTTTTGGGCACTCCAGTGATGTTGCAGCTCTGAAATATGGCCAAACTGGTGGCAAGTGGCATCTTGGCAGCTGCACGCTTGACTTTTCTCAGTTCATGGGCAGTTATTTTGCGCCTTGGTTTTTCCACACGCTTCTTGCGACCCTGTTGACTATTTTGAATGAAACGCTTGATTGTTCGATGATCAAGCTTCAGAAGCTTTGCAATTTTAAGAGTGCTGCATCCCTCTGCAAGATATCTCACTATTTTTGACTTTTCTGAGCCTGTCAAGTCCTTCTTTTGACCCATTTTGCCAAAGGAAAGGAAGTTGCCTAATAATTATGCACACCTGATATAGGGTGTTGATGTCATTAGACCACACCCCTTCTCATTACAGAGATGCACATCACCTAATATGCTTAATTGGTAGTAGGCTTTCGAGCCTATACAGCCTGGAGTAAGACAACATGCATAAAGAGGATGATGTGGTCAAAATACTCATTTGCCTAATAATTCTGCACTCCCTCTATTTATATTTAAAATAATAAACGCATCAAGCAAGAATATCTACATTTTAATTTATATCTAATACTTAAACTAATATGCATTATACATGACCATGCATTTTATTTCAAACATTGAAGGTATAATGTAGTCAGGCCTTGCATTGATATTTAATATTTAAAATGTTATGCATGTATAATTCAGTGTTTTAACTAAAATGTATTTATGTTAGCGTGTTGTGTTTATTAGTGATTACATAGATATATATGTTAATATATATGTTCTAGTATTACATAATAGGCATGCAGTTATGTAGAACTAAAATTGTAATGATACTGTCTTTTATATCAAATAATAAACACAATAAGCAACATTAATTACATTTTAATTTATATGAAATTATTTAAACAATATGCATTTTACAAAACAATGCATCATTTTAAATATTGAATATTTATGTGTAGGGCCTAAGCTTTTTAGGTTATGACAGTTTAGGGGTCAATGTGTAAATTATATGCATAGTCATGTACAATGCATATTGTTTAAGTATTGTATATATCTATAGAGTAAAAGGTATTTAATGATGCTTTCAATTATTTTAAATATAAAAAATACCTTTTAAGATATCTATAATACTTTAAATAATCTACATTGTACACGACAATACACATTTTGTTAAGGAGAAGTGGTAAATGCTGACAACACACTAAAAAGGCGACTTGATCTCCTGCACCCTGCTCGATCGGCACCACTTCTTAAAGCGGTGCCAATTGAGCAGGGTGCAGGGGATCAAGTCGCCCTTCTAGAATGTTGTCAGCCTACCTAGGGATACCACTTGTTTGGGGGGTGCTACCTTCTGGGAGGAATGGGAGACACTTCAATTCCTGTCTCCCATTTCTCAGTTCCAGGAGCCTGGCTAGGCCGACGAGGCTTTGCTATCCCTCCGGAGGTCAGCTGTCGGCATTTTAGTGCATCTCTGTGACGCATTATTTAAACATTGATTATAATTTTTGAGACATAGCTGCTTTATAGTTTTAATTTTGAGGTTTACTATTTAGTATAGTTTATTTATAGTGAGTTTTTTTCTGACAGAAGCAGTATGTGGGAGTTAGCTTGGGGAATTCCAGGGGAGTGTAATTTAGACATTGCCTACGTGTAGGTGGCATTAGGGACTTAGCTGGGCATTCCAGGGGTGTGTAGGCTAGGTGTGATGTAGGTTTAGGCAGTCAGGTAGAGTAAGCTGGGCAGTGCAGGGTGGGATGAAGGTTATCTCCAATGTAGTAGGCTGCACTTCAGACACATCAACATCAGATTTATATGTTTGAATCAGCAGTGCAGGTTGCCTGAGGTAGTTAGAGTAGGTGTAGTAAAACGTAGGTCCGACAGGCAATTTGGAGTGCACCTGCAATTAAACTATTTTTAGTTTCCGTGAGCGCACTGTCTGTGCTGTGTAGGCCCAGTTCAAATAAGCCGCCCCGGCTGCAGCAAAATCCCAACGAGCAGCGATGGGGGCGGTGCCGTCACGCTACCATTGACTTCTATGGGAGAGACATTGCCGCTCACCGGCACTGCTCGACCACGCCCCTATTAAAAAAAAAAATCTCTACAGACCGTCGGACTGCGAGGCTGACGAGGCCAGTAAGGTAGTTTCTCAACAGTCTATTGCTGCTTTGAATATTGAGGCCTAAGGCAACATGTTCATGCAGAGTACACTAGAGGCTAAAAGGTATTGGCTAAATATTCAGGCATGCAGCTCTCAGAGAATACTAAACTATAAAGGTCAGACATTAGAGCAAGTAGCGTATTATAACATATAGTTCATACAAGATCAAAATCTAGCAACTTGTGAAGCACCAACAACCTTAAGAAGAAAATAAAGTTTTCTATCCTTTGGTTTGCTATGTGTTACTATAGATATAAACTAAACAGAGTAAAACAGCAGTCTAGTCACCCATTTGCAAGTTTGTTACATAAATCCCTAACTCATGTCTTTATCATTAGTGAATGCCTACCCTGCACTGTCAGACAGCACCTGTCTGTGTCTTGTAGCTGTACATATACTCTCTATAACAGATCTCTGTATCTGAAGAAATTATGTGCTAGAAAGACAATATCCAGCAAACCCCCAAAAAGTGGAATTTCCCAAAGCCTGATAAAATGTTGAATTGTGGCTTAAACAAACACAGAGGCAGGTCTCTCCAGGCAAGGCTTATAACTCCTATTATACCTGTAAATACTCACATATTCAGCATGTTTAAAATTCACAGATCCCAGTGCTAGTAACTGAAATGGTCTCTCTTCCTCTAGTTAAATTCCCACCCTAGCTAAAAGTATTTACCTAAAAATAATGACCAGTAAATAAAGTAGATTATCATAAGCAACAAATGCATGATAACAAGACAATGCAAAAGCACTTAGTCTGAATTTCAAATGAGTAGTAGATTTTTTCTGACAAATTTCAGTTGTCTATTTCCTCTCCCACTGCATCATGTGACAGTCTTCAGCCAATCACAAATGCATATACGTATATATATATATATGTGTGTGTGTGTGTGTGTGTGTGTATTACTGCATATGTTCAGTAGCAGCTGGTGACTCAAAATGTGTAAATATAAAAAGACAGCATATTTTGTTAATAGAAGTAAATTGGAAAGTTGTTTAAAATTGCGTACTCTATCTGAATCATTAAAGTTTAATTTTGACTTGAGAGTCCTTTTAACATTCTATATGTGAATGAAAAAGCATAAAGATTATTAAAACATATAAGAGAATTATAGAAAATATTTATTATTTGTGATGCAGAGCCCATTCTGCCCATATGGATGAGCCTCCACTGGGCCCCTGATCTTTGCAGGGTTGGCACAATACCTAATTCTCCAATACCCAAGCAGTCAAATTCACAAGACCAGCATGAAATAGAGTGTGACAATACAAGACAAAAGGTAAGGCAGGTGAGTTACTGATCAGGCTCAAGAGGCCAAAGTACTTTTCTGCCAAAAGCTGCCTCAGCAGAGGCATACATGTTGAAATGGTAGACTCTAGCAAAGGTATGTGAAGAAGACCAAGTATCTGCCTTGCAGATCTGATCCAACAAGGCATCATTATGGAAGGCTCAATAATGAGACTTACCTGCAACCAAATTCACCTACCTCATTAAAGCCTTGATCCAACTGGCTAGGATAACAACAGTTGCTCTGTGACCATTGTGAGGTACAGAGAACTGAGCAAACAAGGCTGAAATCTGAAAGGAGTTGATCATAATCCTTGAGAAAAATGTATCTGATGATTTTAGAAAATCACCATTAAAGTCTGGGGATTTTTCTGGATAAATTAGTTTTTCTAAAGGATTGTGATTGTTCCCTTAGTTGCTTCTACATATCACTTGAGATCTCTTACTTAATTCTGCCTATGTCTAGGTACACCTGAAGATTTTGAGACCGTCACAATAACGGTAAGCCATGAGATCTGTCTCCGACATTCCCCAACATTTCATTATCTGCTCGAACACTTCTTGATGCAGAGATTACTCTCCCAGGTGAAGATGCTGGTGACTGAGAAAGTCGACCTCCAAATTGTTAATTCCTGGGATGTGGATAGCTGATATGAGTTACTGTGGCATAATGCCCACCTGATTATGTGTATTTTCTATACAATAGGTGTATTGCGTGTTTTGCAAAAAAATGCCAGCCTTCATTTGGCGAGATGAAACTGCAAGGCCTACAGGCATAATATGCTTTCATGATTCTGATACCAATTGTGCGGAAAAATATGTGCCCAAGTTACACCCTTGTTCAGCCCACTTGACAATAATACGAGACTCATTCCATAATAGAAATATAAAACAAATCCTTCTAATGTTGACATTTTGTTCTCAACTTTATTTTTTATTTTGTTTAAATTAATGTGTAACTTATATACAAGTTTTACCTTCTACATTGAATATATTTTTTTTTTTGCTTAATTTTAAGGGGTATGAAACCCAAAATTCATGATTTAGATAAAGCATATAATTTTTAAAAACGTTTCCAATTTAGTTCTATTACCAAATTGACTTTGTCCTCTTGGTATCCTTTGTCAAAAAATTAGTAAGTTGTACAGTACAATGTCCCTTTCAGGTATTGTTTTTCATCATAAATTAATTTTATCTACTCTGAAGTATAAGGGCAACATTGTCTATTGTGGAAAATGTTTATTTTGTGACATATGATAGCATAGAAAGGTTCACATAAAAGAGCCATATCTTTGACAGGAAAAAAAGGCCCTATTATCTAAAGTTTATGGGCATGGACTGAAATCATTACACCAACCCTCACATGGGCAGACCTCACTTGTCTAAATAAATGGGGGGATGAACTTGGAAGTACCAGTGAGTGATTAGCTGCCACCCACAGAAATTAATGAAGCTCTCTGAATGCAGAATTCTGCAGTGGAGAGCACAATGCAAGTAGAAGACAACACTGATAGCAACATTTTTATTAAAGATATATAAATCAAATTTTGCTGTTTTCAGCTTACTTTATTTTGCATTTACTTCTAGTTTCGCACACATCTTTTTCTAATAGTGCAATAAGCACTCTGCACAATTTAAAGCAAACTCAACAGCTTACATAGTGCAAAATAAAAAAAGGAAGACTTGCAGATGTAAAATGATTAGAAAATATGACACCTGTGAGAAAACTTCAGAGATGCCCAAGAAACATTCCTGTTCAGCCCATTCGCCAAGGCTGCAAGATTTATTTTGCCACAGAAAAAAGGATATACTTTGAATTTTTACTCTTGGGTACAATTTTAACTTTCTTTTTAAATCATATTTTGTATTATTTACAATGTTTACATCATATATCAAGTACACATATTTCCTGCTTACTTTTTTTATTGCATCGTTTAAATTTGCATATTTTTTTGCCTATGTTAAATAACGGTTTTAGTGTGTGTCAATACATTTTTTAACATTATTATTATCATCAGGTATTTGTAGAGCGCCAACAGATTCCTGCAGCGCTATAAACATAGGCGGTATACAAGATAATATTTATAGGGATCAAATGGGTAGAGGGCCCTGCCGAGAGTTGTACTGTTGTAGTCGGCTCTTATGAAGGTGATCTACAAACAGCTGGGCTCACAGGCTTACATGCTAAGGGGTTCAAGGGGATATAAATGGAGTTAAGAAAGGTTAGTGTAGGTTATATGCATCCCTGAATAGTGGAGTCTTTAGGGAGCGCTTGAAGCTTACAAAACTAGCAGAAAGTCTTGTGGAACGAGGCAGAGAGTTCCTCAAGATGGGAGCAAGTCTGGAGAAGTCCTGTAAATGGGAATATGAGGAAGTAAGGAGAGTAGGAGATTGTGAGCAGAGCAAAGGCGATGGGAGGGAGGGTATCTGGAGACAAGGTCTGAGAAATAGGGTTAGCAGTGCAGTTGAGGGCTTTGTATGTCAGAGTTTTGTGTTTAATCCTGGAGGCAAGAGGAAGCCAGTGAAGGGATTGGCAGAGAGGTGCAGCAGGATGATAAGTGACGTGTAAGGAAGATAAGCCTGGCAGAGGCATTCATTATGGATTGTAAAGGATCTAGGTGGCAGTTAGGGACACCAGAGAGGATGGAGTTGCAGTAGTCAAGCAGGAAAGGATGAGAGTGTGGATTAAAAACATAATTTATGTAAGAATTTACCTGATAAATTCATTTCTTTCATATTGGCAAGAGTCTATGAGCTAGTGACGTATGGGATATACAATCCTACCAGGAGGGGCAAAGTTTCCCAAACCTCAAAATACCTATAAATACACCCCTCACCACACCCACAATTCAGTTTAACGAATAGCCAAGTAGTGGGGTGATAAAGAAAGGAATAAAAAGCATCAACAGAGGAATCTGGAAATAATTGTGCTTTATACAAAAAAAATCATAACCACCATAAAAAGGGTGGGCCTCATGGACTCTTGCCAATATGAAAGAAATGAATTTATTAGGTAAATTATTACATAAATTATGTTTTCTTACATGTAATTGGCAAGAGTCCATGAGCTAGTGACGTATGGGATATCAAATACCCAAGATGTGGAACTCCACTCAAGAGTCACTAGAGAGGGAGGGATAAAATTAAACAACAGCCATATGCTGAAAAATAAATCCACAACCCAAATTATAAATTATTCTCATGAAGAAAAGAAAAACTTAAAACATCAGCAGAAAAATCAAACTGAAACAGCTGCCTGAAGAACTTATCTACCAAAAACTGCTTCTGAAGAAGCAAACACATCAAAACAGTAGAATTTAGTAAATGTATGCAAAGAGGACCAAGTCACTGCTTTGCAAATATGATCAACTGAAGCTTCATTCTTAAAAGCCCACAAAGTGGAGACTGATCTAGTAGAATGAGCTGTAATTCTCTGAGGCGGGCTTGACCCGACTCTGAATAAGCGTTGAAGAAACAAAAGCTTTAACCAAGAGGCCAAGGAAATAGCAGAGGCCTACTGACCTTTCCTAGGACCAAAAAATTAAACAAATAGACTAAAAGTCTTCCTGAAATCTTTAGTAGCTTCAACATAAAATTTCAAAGCTCTCACCACATCCAAAGAATGTAAAGATCTTTCCAAAGAATTCTTAGGATTAGGACACAAGGAAGGAACAACAATTTCTCTACTAATGTTGTTAGAATTCACAACCTTAGGCAAAAATTGAAATGAAGTCCGCAAAACCACCTTATCCTGATGAAAAATCAGAAAAGGAGATTAACAAGAAAGAGCAGATAGCTCAGAAACTCTTCTAGGAGAAGAGATGGCCAAAAGGAACAATACTTTCCAAGAAAGTAGTTAAATGTCCAAAGAATGCATAGGCTCAATATGGAGGAGCCTGTAAAGCCTTCAAAACCAAAATAAGACTCCAAGGAGGAGAAATTGATTTAATGACAGTCTTAAATATGAACTAAAGCCTGTACAAAACAGTAAATATCAGGAAGTTTAACAATCTTTCTATGAATAAAACAGAAAGAGCAGAGATTTGTCCCTTCAAGACTTGCGGACAAAACCTTATCCAAACCATCCTGAAGAAACTGTAAAATTCTTGCAACTCTAAAGAATGCCAAGAGAATTTATGAGAAGAACACCATAAAATGTAGATCTTCCAAACTCGATAATAAATCTTTCTAGAGACAGATTTACGAGCTTGTAACATAGTATTGATCACTGAGTCAGAGAAACCTCTGTGACTTAGCACTAAGCATTCAATTTCCATACCTTCAAATTAAATGATTTGAGATCCTGATGGAAAAACGGAGCTTGAGACAGTAGGTCCGGCCTTAACGAAAGTGGCCAAGGTTGGCAACTGGCCATGCTGGAGCCACCAGCAACACAAACGATTGTTCTATGATGATTCTGGAAATCACTCTTGGAAGAAGAACTAGAGGTGGGAAAATATAAGCAGGTTGATAATATCAAGGACGTGTCAGCGCACCCACTGCTTCCGCCTGAAAATCCCTGAACCTTGACAGGCATCTGGGAAGTCTCTTGTTTAGATGAGAGGCCATCAGATCTATCTGTAGAAGACCCCATATCTTGAACAATCTGAGAAAATACATCTGGATGGAGAAACCACTCCCCAGGATGTAAAGTCTGATGGCTGAGATAATCCGCCTCCCAATGTCTATACCTGGGATATGCACCACAGAAATTAGACAGGAGCTGGATTTTGCCCAAGCAAGTATCCGAGATACTTCTTCATAGCTTGTGGACCGTGAGTCCCACCCTGCTCATTGACAAATGCCACTATAAGTGAAAATGTCTGTTAGAAAATAAATGAACAGTTCTCTCTTCAACAAACGCCAAAATTGAAGAACTCTGAGAATAGCACGGAGATCTAAAATATTGATTGGTAATCTCGCCTCTTGAGATTTCCAAAACCCCTTGTGCTGTCAGAGATCCCCAAACAGCTCCCCAACCTGAAAGACTTGCATCTGTAGAGAATATAGTCCAGGTTAGCCGAACAAAAGAAGCCCCTTGAATTAAACGCTGGTGATTTACCACCACGTCAGAGTGTCAAACATTGAGATTTATGGATATCAATTGTGATATCTTCGTATAATCCCTGCACCATGGATTCAGCAACAAAGCTGGAGAGGTCTCATGTGAGAATGGGAAAAGGGAAATGCGTCCAATGCTGCAGTCATGAGACCTAAATTTTCCATGCACATAACCACTGAAGGGAATGACTGAGACTGAAGGTGCCAACAGGCTGCAACCACTTTCAAACGTCTCTCGTCTGTTAGAGACAGAGTCATGGACACTGAATCTATCTGGAAACCTAAAAAGGTGACCCTTGTCTGAGGAATCAAGAAACTTTTTGGCAAATTGATCCTCCAACCATGTTTCTGAAGAAACAACACTAGTTGATTAGTGTGAGATTCTGTAGAACGGAAGGACTAAGCTAGTACCAAAATATCGTCCAAAAAAGGAAACACCGCAATACCCTGCTCTCTGGTTACCATAAGCAGGGCACCAAAAACCTTTAAAAAAGATTCTTTGAGCGTTTGCTAATCCAAAAAATGGATAAGCAACGAATTGGTAACGCTTGTCTAGTAAAGAGAATCTCAGGAACTGAAAATGATCTGAATGAATCGGAATATGAAGGTATACATCCTGCAATCCATTATGGACCTAAAATGTCCTTGCTGAATAAAAGGCAGATCAGTCCTTAAAGTCACCATTTGAAAATTGGTACTCATACATAACGATTCAACATTTTCAGATTCAGAATTGATCTGAATGAAATTTCCTTCTTAAAGATTATGAATAGATTTGAATAAAAACCCCAGACCTTGTTCCTGAAAAGGAACTGGCATGACTACCCCTGAAACTCCAGGTCTGAAACACACTTCAGAAAAGCCTGAGCTTTAACTGGATTTGCTGGGATACGTGAGAGAAATTTTTTTTCTCACAGGAGGATTTACTTAGAATCCTATTCGAAACCCTTGACAGACAATACTCTGAAACCATTGATTTGGACCGAATTATCCAAAACATTCTTGAAAAAAACCTTAATCTGCCCCCTACCAGCTGAGCTGGAATGAAAGTCGCACCTTCATGCGGACTTAGGGGCTGGCTTTTTGGTTTCTTAAATGGGTTGGATTGATTCCATTTAAAGAAGGTTTCCAATTGGAAACAGATTCCATAGGGAGGGATTAGGTTTTTATTCCTTATTGAAAAAAAAGAACGAAAACAATTTAGAAGCTTAATATTTACCCTTAGGTCTCTTATTACCTTGGAAAGAAGAGATAGCAATCTAGACTTAAAAAGTCATATCAGCATTCCAAGATTTTAAGCCTCAAACTCTTGTAGTTAAAAATAGCTAAAGACATAGATCTAACATCAGTCTTGATGATATAAAAAAATGGCATCAGAACTGAATAGTATGTTGCAGTAAGCGAACAATACTAGATAAATCAGAATCCAATTCTTGTTGCGCTAAATCTCCAACAAAAAGAGTAGAAATAGCCCCAACAAGTTGAGGAACTTTTCCCAAAACTCTATAGAAATTGCTGGTAAAAATATACATTTTTTTGTAAACCTTGAAGAAGGAATAAAAAATAAGTACCCGGCTAATTCCATTCCTTAAAATCATAAGAGAAATAGTATCAGGAACGGAAAAACCCCTCTGCAGCAACCACAGGAGGTTTAAAAACAGAATTTACTAGTTCTAATAACAAGAGGACTAGTTTCCATGATATCCAAAATAATTAACACTTCTTTAACAAAAAACGAAAATACTTCATTTTAAATAAAAAAAGTAGATTTGTTAGTGTCAATATCTGAGGAAAGATCTTCTAAATCAGATAGATCCTCATCAGAAAAGGATAATTCATTATAATGTTGGTCATTTGAAATTTCATGAATTCTATGAGAAGTTTTAAAAGACCTTTATATTAATTAGAAGGCAGAATAGCAGACAAAGCCTTCTGAATAGAATTTAGAAACAAATTCTTTAAATTTCATAGGTATAACATGTACATTAAAAGTTGAAGGAAAAACAACAGAAAATGTACTATTAACTGATGGATACAATATCTGCATGTAAAAAGTTTATCATACAATGACATTCGGAAATATAATGCACTTAGCTTTAGTAGAACCGACATCAGGAAGCAACGTTCCAACAGATACTTCTGAGGCAGGATCAGATTGAGGCAGCTTGCAAAATGTAAAATAAAAAACAACATATAAAGCAAAATTTGTCAATTTCCTTATATGACAGTTTCAGGAATGCAATGCAAATATCATAGCCCTCTGACATAGAAAAAAGCAAGAAGCAAAAGCAATGGGGCAAATAAATAATGAAAAAAAATTTGCGCCAAGTATGACGCACAACGTAACTGAAAAAATGTTTTGGCGCCAACCATGTCCGGAAATGACACACTCGCTTCACTAACGACGCAACCCTGTTTGAACCTCTGCGTCAATTAAGACGCCGGAAATGACGAACTTGCGTCAACGGACGTGCCTTTCGCGCCAAAAAATTTCTCGCGTCAAAAATGACGCAATAAAGTGTAGCATTTGGCGCACCCGCGAGCCTAAGACACCCCGCAATTTGAAACAAAGTAGTCAATTGAAAAAAAGACTAAACCCCAGGTAAGAAAAATATTTCTTAATATTAACTTTCCCCAAATATGAAACTGACAGTCTGCAAAAAGGAAAAATATGAACCTGACTCATGGCAAATATAAGTACAATACATATATTTAGAACTTTATATAAATGCATAAAGTGCTAAACCATAGCTGAGGTGTCTTAAGTAATAAAAACATACTTACCAAAAAGACACCCATCCACATATAGCAGATAGCCAAACCAGTACTGAAACTGTTATTAGTAGAGGTAATGGTATATGAGAGTATATCGTCGATCTGAAAAGGGAGGTATGAGATTAATCTCTACGACCGATAACAGAGAACCTATGAAAAAGACCCCCATTAGGAAAATCATTGCATTCAATAGGTAATACTCTCTACGTCCCTCTGACATTCGCTGTACTCTGAGAGGAATCAGGCTTCAAAATGCTGAGAAGTGCATGTCAACGTAGAAATCTTAGCACAAACTTCACCACCTCCATAGGAGGCAAAGTTTGTAAAACTGAATTGTGGGTGTGGTGAGGGGTGTATTTATAGGAATTTTGAGGTTTGGGAAACTTTGCCCCTCCTGGTAGGATTATATATCTCATACGTCACTAGCTCATGGACTCTTGCCAATTACATGAAAGAAATCTTAGTTGTGTCTTGTGTGAGGAAATGTCTAATTTTAGAGATGTTTTTAAGGTGGAAGCAGCAGGCTTTAGTCAAGGACTGAATGTGAGGAGTGAAAGAAAGATCTGAGTCAAGTGTGACCCCAAGACATAGGGCATGCGGGGTAGGGTTAATGATGGAGTTATCAACAGTTATAGAGAGAAGGGGGGTGGAGATTTTGGAAGGGAGGAACATAAGGAGCTCCGTTTTGGAGTGATTTGACTTAAGGTAGTGAGAAGACATCCAGGATGAGATATGAGAAAGACGGTTAGTGACATTGGTTAGCAAGGAAGGAGATAGGTCTGTTGCAGAGAGGTAGATTTGTGTATCTCATCGGCACACAAATTATATTGAAACCTGTGGGACTTTATTAAGGAACCTAATGATGACGTGTAGATTGAGAAGAGAAGGGGACTGAGGACAGAGCCTGGCAGTTCCCTTACAGAAAATGGTAACGGGGTAGAGGATGCCCCAGAGAAGGCTACACTAAAGGTACGGTTAGACAGGTGGGAAGAGAAACACGAGAGAGCTGTGTCACAAATGCCGAAGGATTGGAGGGTTTGAAGCAAAAGAGGGCGCTCAACAGTATCAAAGGTTGCAGACAGATCAAGGAGGATAAGCAGAGAGAAGTGGCCTTTGGATTTTGCTGTAAGTAGGTCGTTGGTAACATGCATTTTGATAAGGATTTTTACATCATAATTCCATTATACTTTTTTAAATGCTAATTTTCTTGAACACTTTACTGTATGTCTCTCCCTCGTATGCAGAAATGTAGGGTACACCCTTAGCTAGATTATCGAAAAGGTTTCGTCAGTTCTGTGAGGTCCCTCAAATAATTTTAGATAGGCAAATTGTATCTTGCTGTTTACAGGGTTCTGTATGAGAAGAAGAGACACATGCATTACAGTATAATGCTAAAACACCCCAAAGATTTTGCATGATTTCTATTCATGCTGGCAAGTTTTTAATCCTTAGCAATAAATAGGGTAGCCAGGTGTCCAGTATTCAACTTTACAATTTGGTATTTTATCCGACTGCCCAGTAGAATATTCACAAAAATGCTGAACACTTAAATGTTCATTTTTTTAAGTCCCTGAATAAAAAAGGCCTCCTATGCAGTTGAAGGGGTCAAATCACTTCTGTTTACCTATGTCACTGGCATCTGAAAAGGTAAAATTATTGATTAGTATGTTAATGGCAGCCAGTGAAAAATATACATGGTGGGATCAGGAGCAGGGATTAAGACAGAGCTTTTGGGGGGCATTGTGTGACTTCAACAACTACTGTCACAATTTTTTTTCCAGTATTTGTTTGTGGAGAACTGGCAACCCTAGCTATAAAGGTAAATTGTGCATTTAGAGAATCCCATAAAACCATTTAGCATACATAAATATTTTTTTTTATAGAATTTCGCCTGATGAGAGTGTTTTAGAAAATCCAGTGTTTTTTTTTCATGATTTTTTTTTTTTTTTTTTAGTATCCAAGAAAACTTTTTATACCCAAACAAAACTGTATCTGGAACTACTAAATTAGTAAAACACACATAGAATTCAACTGGAACTTTATCATCATTCATATGAGTGAGAATAGGCTCCAGGGATTAATCATGCTGATACACTTACTTCAAATTTACATGTTGGTCACATTGTTTATTAGCTTGGGTTAGATATACTAATCAAGCTGCAATAAATGGAGTAGTTGTTAAAAATACTTGAAACAGGATTTTTTTTTTTTGCTACTGTATTAAACAAAAACAAAAAAGCCCATGGGCTAGTTAACAAGCTCTAACATGCGCTCATATTACAAGTTAAATGCGACCGCACGAGTGAAAATAAAGTTATACACTCATATATACACTATCGCATGAAAGCTATTCATATAAGTATTCACATTTAAGGGTTCAAAGGTATATGGTATGTGACAAGGTATTTGAATGCAAAGCGATATAATGTATATATACATACATATACAGTTATGGCCAAAAGTATTGGCACCCCTGCATTCCTGTCAGATAATGCACCACTTCGCCCGGAAAATTGTTTCAATTACAAATGTTTAGGCATTCTCATGTTCATTTCTTTTGTTTGTATTGGTATGACACAAAAAAAAGGCAAATCTGACACATTCCACGCAAAACCTCCAAGTTTGTGATGCTCCTATAATTTGTAATTAAACTCACCTGCATCAATTAACAGGTGCTGACATTATATTAATAACACCGGAAACCAGTTAAAATGGTGAAAAATATACTCAACCTTTCTGTTGTGCGTTTCTGTGTGCCATACTGAGCGTGGAGAAGAGAAAGTGCAGCAAATAATTTTCTGAGGATTTGAGATTTTTTTTAACCATCTCAAGGTTACAAGTCCATTTCCAGAGATCCTAATGTTTCTGTGTCCACTGTGCAGAACATAGTCAAGAAGTTTACAGCCCATGGCACTGTAGCTAATCGACGTGGACGAAAGAGAAAAATTGATCAAATATTTTAACAAAGGATTGTTCGAATGGTGGATTATGATCCTCGATCAACTTCCAGACAATTTCAAGCTGACCTTCGGGCACAGGGTACAAATGTGTCAGCTTGCACTATACATCGCCATCTGAATAAAAAGGGACACTATGGTAGAAGACCTAGGAGGACCCCACTGCTGTCACAGAAACATAAAATGCCAGATTGGAGTTTTCCAATATTTACCTGAGGAAGCCAAAATCTTTTTGGGAGAATGTGCTGTGGACAAGATGAAACAAAATTACAACTTTTTGGTAAAGCCCATCAGTCTACTGTTTCCAGAAAAAGAAATGAGGCTTTTAAAGAAAAGAAAAAGGTTCACTGATGTTTTGGGGTTGTTTTGCTGCTTCAGGCACTGGATGTCTTGACTGTGTGCTTGGCATTATGAAATCTGAAGACTACCAAAAGATTCTGTGGTGCAATGTAGGACCCAGTGTCAGAAAGTTGGGTCTGGGTCTCCGTCATGGGTCTTACAGCAGGACAATGACCCAAAGCACATGTCAAAAAGCACCCAGAAATGGTTTAAGACAAAGCACTGCAGAGTTCTGAACTGGTCAGCAATGAGTCCAGATCTCAATTCAATAGAGCACCTGTAAAGAGATCTCAAAATAGCAGTTGGGAAAAGGAACCCTTCCAATCTGAGAGACCTGGAGCAGTTGGCGAAAGAAGAGTGGTCCGAAATTCCAGTAGAGAGGTGTAAGAAACTCATTGATGGTTACAGTAAGCAATTGATTTCAGTTATTTTTTCCAAGGGGTGTGCTACCAAATAATAAATTGAGGATGCCAATAATTTTGTCCAGTCCATTTTTGGAGTTTTGCGTGGAATGTGTCAGATTTGGCTTTTTTTTCCAGTTTTTTGTGTCATACCAATACAAACAAAATAAATAAACATGAGAATGCATAAACATTTGTAATTGCAACAATTTTCTGGGCAAAGTGGTGCATTATCTGACAGAAATGCAGGGGGTGCGAATATTTTTGGCCATGACTGCACATGCCTAAATATGTGATATGTGTATGTATGTATGTATGTATATATATATATATATATATATATATATATATATATATATATATATATATATATATATATATATATCCAAGTAAAGGTAAAAAGTTCTCCAGTCGTGGATGTAGTAAAAGAATATATTTATTGAAGAATGCTTAAAATCATTTACACCACTTGTAAAAATCCTAGAATGGGCATCAGATCAGGTATATATATATATATATATATATATATATATATATATATATATATATATATACACACACATACATTTATACACAAATGCATATATGTGGCAGTGCTAAGAATTAGTCAAGAATTGAACAAGATTTGAAGAAGATTTGAGGCAAGTTAAATATTTTCTATTTAAAACAAAAAAATTACACTTGAAATTCTGCTATGATTTCAGAACTGCTTTTCCTTTCAACAGCCTCATGCCTTCTCCAGAGGCATGCTCACATGCTCATTCCTTACTCGTCACAACAGGCAGTTTATATTGGCCCCTCTCTCCTTTCCTCTCCTTACCTTAGCTCTCATGAACTACTTTCTATTTTAAAATCTATGTCACTAAACTGCACCACCTCACAGAAATAGCAGCACTGCTATAAATCTCATTCTCACCTACTCTTACTTTCCATCTTGCTGCTATTAGCATCAGGCGACATCTCTCCAAATCCTGGGCCCAAACTCATTCCCACCATTACCCAATCACGCACTCCTTAAAGTAACTTTAATAAAAGCAACACACATAGCCTCATCTCCATCAAATGCATCCCATATGCACACACTCCTTTCACTTGCGCACTCTGGAACTCTCGCTCTGTCTGCAATAAACTTACAACCATTCATGACCTGTTTATTTCAAATTCTTTCACCCTTTTAGCAATTACAGAAACCTGGCTATCGCCTTCCGACACAGTTTCCACTGCTGCTCTCACACATGGTGGTCTTCACTTTAGCCATACCCCTAGGCCAGGTCATAAACACGGCGGTGGTGTTGGGATCCTGCTCTCCCCCTCTTGCACTTATCAGTACCTACCATCAATCCCATCTCTCTCCTTCTCTTCCTTTGAAGTCCACTGTATTTGCCTGTTCTCCCCCCTCTCTCTCAAAGTGGCAGTCATCTATCGCCCTCCCTGACCTACCTCCCATTTCCTTGACAACTTGCTGCCTGGCTTCCTCACTTTCTCTCTACAAATATACCAACCATAATCCTTGGGGACTTCAACATTCCCATTGACAACCCATCTGCCCCTGCTGCCTCTAAACTTCTTTCACTTACATCCTCCTTCGGTCTCTCACAATCCACCCTATTCCCTACCCACCGTGATGGACACTCCATTGACCTGGTATTTTCCTACCTCTGTTCTATATCTGACCTCACTTGTCGCCCTTTTCCCATCTCAGACCATCACCTGGTCACCTATAATATTAATGCAACAGCTAAACCAACTCCTCCATCCCACCCCCACAGCTGTAGAAATCTGCATGCTGTGGATCCGCTCCAATTTTCAAAAACTATTCAAGATCTCCTCCCTCACACTTCCACTATAACCTGCCCTGATCTCGCAAAACATCCCACTATAACAAAACTCTCTCCTCTGCACTAGGCACACTTGCCCCTCCCCAGCTGCGCAAAACATCACGCCGTCAGTTGCAGCCCTGGCACTCTCAGCAAACACGCTATTTGCAAAAATGCTCCCGTACTGCTGAGCGTGTCTGGAGGAAAACTCACTCTGAACCTGACTTCATACATATAAGTTTATGCTTCATTCATACACTTGTGCCCTTCACTTAGCCAAGCAAACCTACTTCTCCTCCCTTATATCTACTCTTTCCTCAAACCCTAAATGACTCTTCTCCACCTTTAACTCTCTCCTCTACCCTCCTGCTCCACCCCCCTCATCTGTCTTTAGTGCTCAAGACTTGGCAGACTACTTTTTAAACAAAACAAATTCTATCCGGAGCAACATCCCAACACCAACCTGCAATACTCCATCAACAGACCCTGCCACTCCCTCTGCCACCCTCTGCATCCTCCATCCAGCCATTGAGAATGAATTTTCCTCCTTCCTATCTTCCTCACGCCTCACTACCTGCCCACTCGAACCTATACCTTCCCATCTAATACCCTCCCTATCTTTTACCCTCATTCCTGATCTTACCCACATCTTCAACCTATCTCTTTCTACCGGCTCATTCCCATCTTCTTTCAAACATGCAATAGTCACTCCCATACTCAAAAAACCCTCCCTTGACCCTAATTCTCCTGAAAGCTACCGCCCAATATCACTGCTCCCACTAACATCAAAACTCCTTGAAAAACTAGTTTATAATCGCCTAACCCACTTCCTGTCCGCCAACTCCTTGCTTGACCCCCTGCAATCCGGATTCTGCCCCGAACACTCAACTGAGACTGCCCTTACCAAGGTTACGAACGATCTTCTCTCTGCTTAAAATATAGGTCACTACTCCATACTCATCCTACTTGACCTCTCAGCTGCCTTTGACACAGTTGACCACCCCCTCCTCCTACAGACCCTTAGCTCTTTTGGCCTCTGTGGCACTGCTCTTTCCTGGTTTCACTGTTATCTTTCTCACAGGTCTTTTTCTGTGTCATTTGCCACTTAACTCCTCCTCTCTAATGCCTCTGTCTGTTGGAGTACCTCAAGGATCTGTTCTGGGTCCTCTACTCTTCTCCATTTATATTTCTTCACTGGGTAAACTTATCAACAGTTATGGCTTCAAATATCACCTCTATGCTGATGACACCCAGATCTACCTCTCCACCCCTACTCTCTCTCCCTCTGTCCTTTCTCATGTCAGCAACTGCTTATCTGGTATTTTTTCCTGGATGGCCTCTCACCACCTAAAGATTAACATGTCCAAGACTGAGCTCCCTCTTATCCCCCCTCAAGCTCTACGCCGACCTGTGACTTCTCTATCCCTGTTGACGGCATCCCCTGCCACGGAGTTACACTTGACTCAAATCTATCCTTCACCCCCCCCCCCCATATCCAATCGCTTTCTACATCCTGCCGCAACCATCTACGCAACATTTCCAAGATTCAACCTTTTCTGTGCGCTAACACCACAAAGCAAATAATACACTCCCTTGTTATTTCCTGACTTGACTACTGCAATTACCTACTTACTGGCCTTCCTCTTTCCCGCCTCTCCCCTCTTCAATCCATCCTAAATGCCTCTGCCAGACTGATCCACCTTTCCTGCCGATCTGTATCTGCTGCACCTCTCTGTGAGTCCCTTCATTGGCTCCCCATACACAGCAGAATTAAATTCAAAATTCTCATCCTTGCATACAAAGCACTCACCAACTCCGCTCCCCTCTACCTATCCTCTCTAATCAACAAGTATACTCCAGCCCGCCCACTAAGATCCAACAATGACCTGCTCCTTGCTTCTGTGACTATCACCTCCTCTCATGCTAGACTGCAGGACTTCTGTCGTGCAGCACCTACCCTCTGGAACACTCTCCCTCATGCTGTCAGGCTTTGCCCTAATCTTTCTTCCTTTAAATGCTCTCTGAAGACTTTTCTGTTCAGAGAAGCCTACCACCCAACTCAATAATATTCCTTTTACCTAGCAACATTTCCCTCCTCTAACTCTGCATTAACATCTTTCTCACTCTTGCAGTCCTCACCTCATGTTTCCCAACCTCCTACCCTTCTAGATTTTAAGTTCCCACAGGAATAGGGCCCTCGATTCCTCCTGTATGTGTTTGTAAATTCTGTCCTGTCTCTTAGTCTTAGAAGTTTTATACTATTGTTTTATTTATATGATCTGTATCCATGGACAGCGCTGCGGAATATGATGGCGCTTCATAAATAAAGTATAATAATAATAATATGTATATAAACACAAATATACACATGTATATACATATGTATATATACTTTTGACCCCTTTTCACTCAAAAACCTGAAAACAAGAAAAAATATTTTTTATTCAATTTTAATATTTAATTATGTTTGACTGTGTATGTACTGTAAATATTTTAGCAAAACAAAAAGATAAATACCAGTGTTATGTCCTAATAAAATAAATGAAATCAATTATTGCATAAATGTGAGTACTTAGTGCCAGTCAAGCCAATATTTATTAGCATATAAAATTTTCAACTATAAAAGAAATACATTGATCAATACATAAATACAAACAATACAATACTGAACATAGGGTAAATATTGAAACTTTCAAGGTAATTTAGTTTTCCCCACTTTATGTGGCCAAGATGTAGGATAAAATAAAACCACACAAACAATGGGTTTTACCCATACCAGGTATCAAAGTTCCATCAGTCCCTGTTAAACGGTATATTCAGATCCTAAGTACAGGTGCCGCTTTTTCTCCACTTGTTTTCCCTGGTGAAGGTGAAACTCCAACAGACTAAAAGACAAGTAAAGCACAACTCCGTCTTAGCAAATTTAATAGTTAAACATAGTGCAATAACATAAAAGCACTTACATAAAAATTAGAGCAGTCCAGCATCCACAAAGGCAGTGAGCTCTTGGTTCCACTCTCACTGTGTGCCGTGTGTCAGAGATGTGCGCCTCGCCATTCTCACAATTGGCGTCCATCATGCCAAACTGGAGCATCCCCCAGTCAGTGTAGTTGTTCCAAACAAAGGCTATACTGCCACCTGGGTTGCTGGTTACTCCGTTTCCTACGCGTTTCATTCGGGACACGGCTGAACTTTATCAAGGGTTTTCAAGTATGTCCAAAAAACGGATGAAACCGTTTTTGTACATACTTGAAAACCTTTGAGAAAGTTTGGCTATTTTAAACTACATCTGGTTCCTGCCTCCTCACTGGTGGAATTCGTTTCCTGCTGGCTTTGCTGCCACTGTTCCTTGGGATTTCGGTTAAGCTGCTATTATTTAACTCTGTTAGCCTCTTGGAAAAAAATCATCAAGATTGCAGGTGGACAAGTTCTCAAGTAGTGAACCCGTCCAGCTGTAATTGCGGATTGTAATGCAGGTGGTAAAATTTACTGTTGCATAAGAGGTCTCTTGTGCAATATCAGCCTCTGCTCTCATGCAATTAGTTGAGCAGGGCATCACCTGAACAAGCAAATGTTGGGGCCATTTATTTGCCACTTCTGAGGTAGTGAAGAGGCTAAGGAAGCAGTTTCTGCTTCTTACCAGGGGCGTATTAAGGCATAGGTCAATGAGGCCGGTGCCTAGGGCGACATATTTTTAAGGGGCAGCAGAATTTTTAGTCCCTAGGGCCACTCTACTGAACTCAGGGCCGGGTGGCTAAATCAACTAATTACAAATTACTTAAATGGCTGGCCCGGCTATTGCTATCCTATGGGATTGTATGTGGGTGCGCATGACGTGGTGACAGTGGAGGCGGAACTCACTTGCGCAGCCTGGCCTGGACTGAGAGGGAATGCAGTATTCTTCCTGACTCCACGGCGTGATTGAGACTCACACAGACTACACAGTGCAGTGTTCACTACACCGTGACCACTGTGAAACAGCATGTGCCTTTCTCCCTTCAATACATCTTCATTAGGCATTAAAATACTTAAACGGATTAGTCACTAAATACTTGTACATTTACTGTTTGTCTATCTGTCATATATGCAAAGAATATGTATTTATTGCTGAATCTATACAACTATGTGACTTAAAACACAACTGAAAATATGTTGTATGCATTTAATACATTCAGAAACAATACAAGTATATACTTGTTTTGATACTATTATGATTGTATCATGTGACTTTATCCCCTAGGATACAATTCCTAAACCTATCATAACTACTGTTGTATTTTTTAAGTACTTTTAAAGGCCAGTTTGTATATTCATTACATATTTATCCAAGCAGATATTTTGCTTAAATAACTGTCAATCACCAAAGAAGATGTTTAAGGTTAAACAACTACCTACAGTAAAGGATATTTTATTCTGATATAAACACATTAATCATCTGACTTGCAAAATAATGTCACATATATACATATATATATATATATATATATATATATATGTGTGTGTGTGTGTGTGTGTGTGACCAGAGTGAATGCAAGCCCTGGTGAACATCTATTTAAAGAGACATAATTTTTTTAATTTTTTACACCCTGCCCCAAAAATATTATGTCTAAAAAAAGGCCTTAAACCTGGTGGGGGGCAGCAGAATTTTGAGTGCCTAGGGCAGCACAAATCCTAAATACGTCCCTGCTTCTTACATTTGTCTCGCTCATGTAAGCCCGAACAGCAAGGCCTCAAAAAGCTGAGAATGCAGCCTGATACATGTTCCCCTGTGCTCACCTGAAGCTGTGTGCACTCTACCTTTCATCATTTAATTGCATCACTCTACTTAAACACAAAAACTTTCTTATCTCTGTCTGAGATAACTATTGAAAACAAATAAAACAAACATTTTAGTATCTCTCTGTTCCACCCCACCTTTCCCTTTCACATAGTTTTTTTTCTATAACAAGTACTTAAAGGGACAGGAAACCCCAACATTTTCTTTCATGATTCGGATAGAATAAATAAATAATAAACACCTTTCCAATTTACTTCTATTATCAAACTTGCTCCATTCTCTTGTTATCCTTAGGGAAAGAAACAGCATTGCAATGCTGGCAGCTAGCTGAACACATCTAGTTAGCCAATCACAAAAGACAAATGTGTGCAGGCAGCAATCAGCAGCTAGCTCCCACTAGTGTAGGATATGTGCGATACCAAGAGAACAAAGCACATTTGAAAATAGAAGTGAATATAAAAAATTCTTAAAATGACATGCACTATCTGAATCATGCAAGTTTAATTTTCATTTTTCTATCCCATTCAGTACAGCAATTTTCAGTATAGGAGGGGATACAGACGACAAAAAATGCTATTTCAAATAACAATATAAAGGTAAATTATTTATTTGTAAACAATTGAATACAATGTGGCAGGAAAATGGATAACTGGGAACACATTAAAGGGATGGAGATTTTACAGCACACAGTCCCTTCATTACTGCTGCACAAACAAATATTCTGCACAAATTTGTATTGTTTGTGTAATTGTGGATATTACACACATTGTGCCTCTGTTCTAACAGAATAGCAAACATATCAGATCAGCAAACGGAAGTGTCAGCTGTCTGATCAGAAATACACACCGCGCATGCGCTCCTCCAATGCCTGCACGTCAGAACCCATCAGATTCTTAGGACACTTTTTACTTTTTGGAATAAATGCCCATGTATATTTAATTTATAAAAAACATGCCCAGTAGCCGCAGTTTGTGGCAGGTTTAATATATATATATATTAATATATATATATATATATATATATATATATATATATATATATATATATATATATATATATATATATAGCGAAACAATCTGATGGCTATGTTGTTAATGCGCACGGCCGCACTAACAACATAGAATCTGATGGGATGTGATGTGCAGGCATTGGAGGAGTGCATGCGCGTGTGTATTTCTGATCAGACAGCTATACAGCTATTCTGTTACAACACCTCTAATGTGCTTATGTTGACTTGCCTCAGTTGTTCCAGTGTAAATTACAGTTTTAATATCATTCATTATTTGCCTACTGCTTGATAATCTACAATTCAATAAAACTATACTAGAATTATTACAATAGGATTTCAGTTACACACAAACACAATTGATTGTACCAGGGTTACTATCATTTGCACCTTGACTAAGCTTCTCCCCTTAGAGAGTCATTGAAACCTGTAAATATTTTGTCAAAGTTAATTTAGATACAGATTTTATTTATCACAGTTTCTTGCTGATTAGTAGAACAGGAGAAAGCACTGAAACTCATCAACAATCTAAGAAACTCTCAGTGCTGTCATATTTCTGACAGGAAAAAAGAAAGGATTTTTAACTTAGCAATTTTATACAAGTTGCTGATTTTATTAGTGTAATAAAACATATTAATAATGATACCAGATTTATGACCTATGCATCCCTTATGAACCCATAACAGACATCTCACTAGATACATTATCCATGCAACCAGGGCCAGCTCTTGGGTTTGTGAAGCCAGGTTCGAGGCCATTTAATTTTTGTAAGATCTTGGAGCTTAATTTTAAATATTTCGATTCATGCTTCTATTAATCACTTTTATTACACACAAACTCACTCATACACACTCATGTATACAAACTCACTCATACACACTCATGTACACACTCACTCATACACACTCATGTACACACTCACTCATACACACACTAATGCTCTCATACACACACAGTCAGTCTCATACACACACTAATGCTCTCATACACACACAGTCAGTCTCATACACACACTAATGCTCTCATACACACACAGTCAGTGAGTCTCATACACACATAGTCAGTCTCATACACACACTAATGCTTTCATACACACACAGTCAGTCTCATACACACACTAATGCTCTCATACACACCCAGTCAGTCTAATACACACACTAATGCTCTCATACACACACAGTCAGTCTAATACACACATTAATGCTCTCATACACACACAGTCTCATACACAATATCAGATCAGCAAACGGAAGTGTCAGCTGTCTGATCAGAAATACACACCGCGCATGCGCTCCTCCAATGCCTGCACGTCAGAACCCATCAGATTCTTAGGACACTTTTTACTTTTTGGAATAAATGCCCATGTATATTTAATTTATAAAAAACATGCCCAGTAGCCGCAGTTTGTGGCAGGTTTAATATATATATATATATTAATATATATATATATATATATATATATATAGCGCAACAATCTGATGGCTATGTTGTTAATGCGCACGGCCGCACTAACAACATAGAATCTGATGGGATGTGATGTGCAGGCATTGGAGGAGTGCATGCGCGTGTGTATTTCTGATCAGACAGCTATACAGCTATTCTGTTACAACACCTCTAATGTGCTTATGTTGACTTGCCTCAGTTGTTCCAGTGTAAATTACAGTTTTAATATCATTCATTATTTGCCTACTGCTTGATAATCTACAATTCAATAAAACTATACTAGAATTGTTACAATAGGATTTCAGTTACACACAAACACAATTGATTGTACCAGGGTTACTATCATTTGCACCTTGACTAAGCTTCTCCCCTTAGAGAGTCATTGAAACCTGTAAATATTTTGTCAAAGTTAATTTAGATACAGATTTTATTTATCACAGTTTCTTGCTGATTAGTAGAACAGGAGAAAGCACTGAAACTCATCAACAATCTAAGAAACTCTCAGTGCTGTCATATTTCTGACAGGAAAAAAGAAAGGATTTTTAACTTAGCAATTTTATACAAGTTGCTGATTTTATTAGTGTAATAAAACATATTAATAATGATACCAGATTTATGACCTATGCATCCCTTATGAACCCATAACAGACATCTCACTAGATACATTATCCATGCAACCAGGGCCAGCTCTTGGGTTTGTGAAGCCAGGTTCGAGGCCATTTAATTTTTGTAAGATCTTGGAGCTTAATTTTAAATATTTTGATTCATGCTTCTATTAATCACTTTTATTACACACAAACTCACTCATACACACTCATGTACACACTCACTCATACACACTCATGTACACACTCACTCATACACACACTAATGCTCTCATACACACACAGTCAGTCTCATACACACACTAATGCTCTCATACACACACAGTCAGTCTCATACACACACTAATGCTCTCATACACACACAGTCAGTGAGTCTCATACACACATAGTCAGTCTCATACACACACTAATGCTTTCATACACACACAGTCAGTCTCATACACACACTAATGCTCTCATACACACCCAGTCAGTCTAATACACACACTAATGCTCTCATACACACACAGTCAGTCTAATACACACATTAATGCTCTCATACACACACAGTCTCATACACAATATCAGATCAGCAAACGGAAGTGTCAGCTGTCTGATCAGAAATACACACCGCGCATGCGCTCCTCCAATGCCTGCACGTCAGAACCCATCAGATTCTTAGGACACTTTTTACTTTTTGGAATAAATGCCCATGTATATTTAATTTATAAAAAACATGCGCAGTAGCCGCAGTTTGTGGCAGGTTTAATATATATATATTAATATATATATATATATATATATATATATATATATATATATATATAGCGCAACAATCTGATGGCTATGTTGTTAATGCGCACGGCCGCACTAACAACATAGAATCTGATGGGATGTGATGTGCAGGCATTGGAGGAGTGCATGCGCGTGTGTATTTCTGATCAGACAGCTATTCTGTTACAACACCTCTAATGTGCTTATGTTGACTTGCCTCAGTTGTTCCAGTGTAAATTACAGTTTTAATATCATTCATTATTCGCCTACTGCTTGATAATCTACAATTCAATAAAACTATACTAAAATTATTACAATAGGATTTCAGTTACACACAAACACAATTGATTGTACCAGGGTTACTATCATTTGCACCTTGACTAAGCTTCTCCCCTTAGACAGTCATTGAAACCTGTAAATATTTTGTCAAAGTTAATTTAGATACAGATTTTATTTATCACAGTTTCTTGCTGATTAGTAGAACAGGAGAAAGCACTGAAACTCATCAACAATCTAAGAAACTCTCAGTGCTGTCATATTTCTGACAGGAAAAAAGAAAGGATTTTTAACTTAGCAATTTTATACAAGTTGCTGATTTTATTAGTGTAATAAAACATATTAATAATGATACCAGATTTATGACCTATGCATCCCTTATGAACCCATAACAGACATCTCACTAGATACATTATCCATGCAACCAGGGCCAGCTCTTGGGTTTGTGAAGCCAGGTTCGAGGCCATTTAATTTTTGTAAGATCTTGGAGCTTAATTTTAAATATTTCGATTCATGCTTCTATTAATCACTTTTATTACACACAAACTCACTCATACACACTCATGTATACAAACTCACTCATACACACTCATGTACACACTCACTCATACACACTCATGTACACACTCACTCATACACACACTAATGCTCTCATACACACACAGTCAGTCTCATACACACACTAATGCTCTCATACACACACAGTCAGTCTCATACACACACTAATGCTCTCATACACACACAGTCAGTGAGTCTCATACACACATAGTCAGTCTCATACACACACTAATGCTTTCATACACACACAGTCAGTCTCATACACACACTAATGCTCTCATACACACCCAGTCAGTCTAATACACACACTAATGCTCTCATACACACACAGTCAGTCTAATACACACATTAATGCTCTCATACACACACAGTCTCATACACAATATCAGATCAGCAAACGGAAGTGTCAGCTGTCTGATCAGAAATACACACCGCGCATGCGCTCCTCCAATGCCTGCACGTCAGAACCCATCAGATTCTTAGGACACTTTTTACTTTTTGGAATAAATGCCCATGTATATTTAATTTATAAAAAACATGCCCAGTAGCCGCAGTTTGTGGCAGGTTTAATATATATATATATATATATATATATATATATATATATATAGCGCAACAATCTGATGGCTATGTTGTTAATGCGCACGGCCGCACTAACAACATAGAATCTGATGGGATGTGATGTGCAGGCATTGGAGGAGTGCATGCGCGTGTGTATTTCTGATCAGACAGCTATACAGCTATTCTGTTACAACACCTCTAATGTGCTTATGTTGACTTGCCTCAGTTGTTCCAGTGTAAATTACAGTTTTAATATCATTCATTATTTGCCTACTGCTTGATAATCTACAATTCAATAAAACTATACTAGAATTGTTACAATAGGATTTCAGTTACACACAAACACAATTGATTGTACCAGGGTTACTATCATTTGCACCTTGACTAAGCTTCTCCCCTTAGAGAGTCATTGAAACCTGTAAATATTTTGTCAAAGTTAATTTAGATACAGATTTTATTTATCACAGTTTCTTGCTGATTAGTAGAACAGGAGAAAGCACTGAAACTCATCAACAATCTAAGAAACTCTCAGTGCTGTCATATTTCTGACAGGAAAAAAGAAAGGATTTTTAACTTAGCAATTTTATACAAGTTGCTGATTTTATTAGTGTAATAAAACATATTAATAATGATACCAGATTTATGACCTATGCATCCCTTATGAACCCATAACAGACATCTCACTAGATACATTATCCATGCAACCAGGGCCAGCTCTTGGGTTTGTGAAGCCAGGTTCGAGGCCATTTAATTTTTGTAAGATCTTGGAGCTTAATTTTAAATATTTCGATCCATGCTTCTATTAATCACTTTTATTACACACAAACTCACTCATACACACTCATGTACACACTCACTCATACACACTCATGTACACACTCACTCATACACACACTAATGCTCTCATACACACACAGTCAGTCTCATACACACACTAATGCTCTCATACACACACAGTCAGTCTCATACACACACTAATGCTCTCATACACACACAGTCAGTGAGTCTCATACACACACAGTCAGTCTCATACACACACTAATGCTCTCATACACACACAGTCAGTCTCATACACACACTAATGCTCTCATACACACACAGTCAGTGAGTCTCATACACACATAGTCAGTCTCATACACACACTAATGCTTTCATACACACACAGTCAGTCTCATACACACACTAATGCTCTCATACACACCCAGTCAGTCTAATACACACACTAATGCTCTCATACACACACAGTCAGTCTAATACACACATTAATGCTCTCATACACACACAGTCTCATACACAATATCAGATCAGCAAACGGAAGTGTCAGCTGTCTGATCAGAAATACACACCGCGCATGCGCTCCTCCAATGCCTGCACGTCAGAACCCATCAGATTCTTAGGACACTTTTTACTTTTTGGAATAAATGCCCATGTATATTTAATTTATAAAAAACATGCGCAGTAGCCGCAGTTTGTGGCAGGTTTAATATATATATATTAATATATATATATATATATATATATATATATATATATATATATATATATATATATATATATATATATATATATATATATATATATATATATATATATATATATATATATATATATATATATATATATATATATATATATATATATATAGCGCAACAATCTGATGGCTATGTTGTTAATGCGCACGGCCGCACTAACAACATAGAATCTGATGGGATGTGATGTGCAGGCATTGGAGGAGTGCATGCGCGTGTGTATTTCTGATCAGACAGCTATTCTGTTACAACACCTCTAATGTGCTTATGTTGACTTGCCTCAGTTGTTCCAGTGTAAATTACAGTTTTAATATCATTCATTATTCGCCTACTGCTTGATAATCTACAATTCAATAAAACTATACTAAAATTATTACAATAGGATTTCAGTTACACACAAACACAATTGATTGTACCAGGGTTACTATCATTTGCACCTTGACTAAGCTTCTCCCCTTAGAGAGTCATTGAAACCTGTAAATATTTTGTCAAAGTTAATTTAGATACAGATTTTATTTATCACAGTTTCTTGCTGATTAGTAGAACAGGAGAAAGCACTGAAACTCATCAACAATCTAAGAAACTCTCAGTGCTGTCATATTTCTGACAGGAAAAAAGAAAGGATTTTTAACTTAGCAATTTTATACAAGTTGCTGATTTTATTAGTGTAATAAAACATATTAATAATGATACCAGATTTATGACCTATGCATCCCTTATGAACCCATAACAGACATCTCACTAGATACATTATCCATGCAACCAGGGCCAGCTCTTGGGTTTGTGAAGCCAGGTTCGAGGCCATTTAATTTTTGTAAGATCTTGGAGCTTAATTTTAAATATTTCGATTCATGCTTCTATTAATCACTTTTATTACACACAAACTCACTCATACACACTCATGTATACAAACTCACTCATACACACTCATGTACACACTCACTCATACACACTCATGTACACACTCACTCATACACACACTAATGCTCTCATACACACACAGTCAGTCTCATACACACACTAATGCTCTCATACACACACAGTCAGTCTCATACACACACTAATGCTCTCATACACACACAGTCAGTGAGTCTCATACACACATAGTCAGTCTCATACACACACTAATGCTTTCATACACACACAGTCAGTCTCATACACACACTAATGCTCTCATACACACCCAGTCAGTCTAATACACACACTAATGCTCTCATACACACACAGTCAGTCTAATACACACATTAATGCTCTCATACACACACAGTCTCATACACACACTAATGCTTTCATACACACACAGTCAGTCTCATATACACACGAATGCTCTCATACACACAGTGTCAGTCTCATACACACACTCATACATATACACATGCACAAATACACAAACACACACACATATATACACTGACTTGCATACATGCACACATATACAACCTCCATATGAACAGTGCAAAGAAACGGCAACAGCATTCACTAGATAGAATCAGCCCTACTGTAGTACCAGTGAAAGTTCTGCTCTACAATCTTCCTTCATTAGAGAACACAACATAGCTTCACTTAATGTTTGCAGGGCAGCAAAGGAAAAAAACCCACCAACACTGCACCTCCAGCATCCGCCCTCTTCTGTCTGTAAAAGCAATTTCATAGCACATATGTGTTGTAGCCTGTGCATGGATTTATCCAAATTTGAAATGTAAAAAATAGACATTAAACTTTTAGTGCGAGGCCTGCGTTGCCACCCGTCCCTTAAAATACAGAACACTTAGAAGTTACACATGCTGCAGGGTATGCAGGGAGGAATATGAATAGTGCTGTCCAGAAACACAATACAGGTAGCCCTCAGTTTACGCCGGGTTTAGGTTCCAGGAGGAATGGTTGTAAATCGAAACCCAGTTTATAATGTAAGCCAATGGGAAGTGAGGGAGTTAGGTTCTAGGCCCCTCTCAAAATTGTCATAAGTAACACCTAATACATTATTTTTAAAGCTTTGAAATGAAGACTTTAAATGCTAAAGAGCATTATAAACCTAATAATATAGATTGTATCATCATCAAACTAAGTTTAATGAACAAAAACATTTGCTAAACATCACCTAATAAAATAACTACACAACAGACTGCATCATCATCAAACTAAGTTTAATGAACGAAAACGTTTTTTTACTTGCATTTTTCTGCAAACAGTTCTCTGCATTGTTAGCATGTTGGATAATATTGGGTCTGCACCTATTCTATGCATTCCAATCTGCAGTGATTAAGCAGTTAACCTCACCTCAAGCTGCTGGACAGGAAGATAATAAGGAAGTACCTGCTAAATCTTGCTTGATAGATCTTGCCTGATCTGTGTACACAGATCAATTTAAGGCTATTAAGTTGCATAACTTTGCTGCAAAACAAGCGGACAGCTCCACCTACTGGCTATTTTAATTAGTGTATTGCTTTCCAAAAGCTTTTCAATAGCAGTTACATGACTGAAAAAAAAATTGTTATTCTGAACCGGCGCAAATTGAACCGGCGTAAACCGAGGGCCACCTGTACATGTTCCTCCCTGCAGCATGTGTAACTCATAAGTGTCCAGGAAAACATGGCTGAGGTGGCAACCCTAGCCGCCTGCCAGTTTTGTCAGCTATTAGTGCATAACAACAAACCTCCCTCCATTTGTAGCTAAGTATTAGGGACTCCGTAGGTTTTGGAAGCCATCACAGTTTTGTGGGCTAGGCTGTGCCAGGAGGGGGAGGACCGTGTATTGATAGTGAGCATAATTTTAGGCATGTCTGGTCAGTTGGAGGGTGTGTATTGGTGGTCTGTGGGTGGGGCTAAAGGAAATTCTGCAAAATGGGACATATAGCTGTCTCAGAGGGACAGCAGGACATCAAAAAATATTGGTGCACATCCAACCACTTAAGTCCACTCTTTCATGGCATATTTGTATATGCTTCTGTCTGCCAAATATACTTACATAGCTTCTAATAAGATTGGGATAAACATCTCACAATAATATGAGCCTATATCTGTGCTGCAAAAACAAATATACTTCTATCTGCTAAATATACTTACATAGTTCAAATAAAATTGGGATTAACATCTTGCAATAATATTGACTTATATTTAAGCTGCAAATTTTTTTATTTGCTTTAAAAAATGCCTTTAAATGAAATGGGATCTTAGTCACACAATATGATCATATTCTGCTAAGCCAGTCACCACTTACAAGCTGTCCCACAAAGACTGGTCCTACACTAACCAGTTTACACACTGCAGCAAGTCATGTCTACACAGTGTGAAGCTTTCTAGCTTATTAAGTATATTTATCTGGAACACAGCTGGGCTGGGTGGCATGCATTAACCAAAGGGGAGGGATTTGGTCAGCTCCCTATTTAAGAGATACAACAAAGTTTTTTTTTTGGTTAAGCACACCACAAAATGACTGTTTAATCTTAACACACATATTGTGGGAGTGCTACCAAAGTGACCAAAATAATTACAAAACAACAAAAAATATTGGTGCACATCCAACCACTTAAGTCCACTCTTTCATGGCATAACCAAAAAGAACCTTTGTTGGACAGCAGGACATAGCTCAGAATAAGGGACTGTCCCTCTCAAATAGGGACAGAACCCACACTGAATGCATGGCTTTGCAAACCAAAGAGAAGTTCTTTGTCCAACCATTTTTTTTTTTACTGGCTATAACCACCACAGAGCAAATTTGCACAATCCAAACCCTTTAACTAATTGTGCCAGATATTTTGTATAGCAGACCCTTGATATAATGAATATCTCCTTTACTCATTATTACTTTACAGGCTATTTATCAGATACATCTCCTTATAACTTATCTTAGTGATCCTGGGCCGCTTGTAGTCAGTGTCAGCTATATGCCCTCAGATGTTTAGTGTCAAATAATTTTTACATATTTCTTTCCAATGGCATGGATAGTCCACAAATCCATTCAATTACTAGTGGAAATTCAACTTCTGGCCACCAGGGGGAAGCAAGTAGAACTCCCACTTCCCATAACTCCCAGTCATTCTTTGCTTCGTACACCGTAGGGGGTGTGTGAAGATGGTGTCTGAACAAAATCTACTATTTAATACTTTAATGGGTAGTTTCCCTGCAAGCAAGGATTGGGACAATGCTGTGTCCATGTCAATCTCTTTAGTAAGAGTAAAGGTGGCTTTTAGCAGTTGGAAGATGGTGAGGTAGTCCTTGCTTACCTTCCAACGTTTATGCTACCCCTGTTTAGAAAACCAGGTTTGGTTACTCTCTTTTTCTTTTTCTACAGGTCCCTGTCAGATGTCGGCTGAGTCTGTCATACCTAAGAAGCTATTCCTGACCTGCTGCTGATATCCACAGGTAAGTTCCTTTTTACCTTCTAGGTGAGAAGGCTGTGGCGCTTGGGGGTTAAAATCCTCTTTGGTGGAGTCATGGGACAATGTTAATAACCCTTCAAATTGGGGACAAAAATTTGGGCAGCGTACCAGGGCATTGAGATCATATTGGATTTTTATTACATATTCTGTGCAAGGGCTCAGTAGTTAATGACCCAAATGGCGCATGCTTTCCCTCCTAAGAGACTATTGCCCTAAGTAGGATGTCTCAGAATTTAGAGCAGTGTTGGATCCTGCTGTCAGCATGTAATTTTGCACATTAGCCTCAGAGTAAGCCCCTTTGATTTACTGAAGGTGCCTGTCAAATTTAGCGCCTCTTGGGGTTAGTCTATTGTGACCTGGAGCGGGCTGTGTAGGTATATATGTATATATATATATATATATATATATATATATATATATATACACACATACACAGCAGGCAGGCCAGCACTCACGGTTAATATTTCATCCACCCAGGGTGCTTCCAAAGTATTGATAGTAGTGAAGAAAAGGGATGCACTCAAAGTTACCATTTAATGTAACGTTTCGGGGTGTTACCCCCTTCGTCAGACAATACAAAATAACAATTTTGCTATTTTGTATTGTCTGACGAAGGGGGTAACACCCCGAAATGTTACATTATATAGTAACTTTGAAAATCCTGATGAGTGCATCCCTTTTCTTCACTACTATATATATATATATATATATATATATATATATATATATATATATATATATATACAGGGAGTGCAGAATTATTAGGCAAATGAGTATTTTGACCACATCATCCTCTTTATGCATGTTGTCTTACTCCAAGCTGTATAGGCTCGAAAGCCTACTACCAATAAAGCATATTAGGTGATGTGCATCTCTGTAATGAGAAGGGGTGTGGTCTAATGACATCAACACCCTATATCAGGTGTGCATAATCAGGGATAGGCAAGGTGTCCGTACACGGACACTGGTGTCCGTGACTGGCCCTTGCAGTGTCCGCCGCCCATTTTGCTGTGGGGAGGGAGGAGTAAGACAGATGAATGCTGGTCCTGACTCCTCCTTGATACATGCGGCGCCACGTTTTGCAGGGTTGTGGCCACTCCCACATGATGCCGCTTAGTACCAGAAAATGACTCTGAGTGAGACAGAGGGAAGATTCAAGAAGCAAGCTGCCACTGTGTCCCTGGAGCTTTATATGCAAAGGTAAAGCACTTTAACCAGCACCTGAGGTTTATTATAAGTAGTATTTAAATAGAAAGAAAAGATATAGTAAGGTTGTGATTCATAACCTTAGTATATCTTTTCTTTCTGATTAAATTATAGGAAAGGGAAAATATTTAGTGTGAATAAAATTAGTGGCTTGTCAAGAGACTGCTAGCAATATTGGGTGATAAGTTATGGAATAAATAAGGCCTGAGTGAAATACTGGATGTGTATCTTCTGCATCTGTATAATAAAATTCAGCACTATAAAATAATAGTTTTAATTGTAAATGTACCTTGGTGTCCTTCACTAACGGTTTTTACTTTAGAAAATGTCCGCCACAGCCTTGGCTCGTGCCTATCCGTGTGCATAATTATTAGGCAACTTCCTTTACTTTGGCAAAATGGGTCAAAAGAAGGACTTGACATGCTCAAAAAGTAAAAAATAGTGAGATATCTTGCAGAGGGATGCAGCACTCTTAAAATTGCAAAGCTCCTGAAGCGTGATCATCGAACAATCAAGCGTTTCATTCAAAATAGTCAACAGGGTCGGAAGAAGCGTGTGGAAAAACCAAGGCGCAAAATAACTGCCCATGAACTGAGAAAAGTCAAGCGTGCAGCTGCCAAGATGCCACTTGCCACCAGTTTGGCCATATTTCAGAGCTGCAACATCACTGGAGTGCCCAAAAGCACAAGGTGTGCAATACTCAGAGACATGGCCAAGGTAAGAAAGGCTGAAAGACGACCAACACTGAACAAG